>NC_081561.1:136741024-136783903 GCF_022355385.1 Mustela nigripes | reverse complement strand
AAAATATGCAGGGAATGATCCTAATCTTTGATAACCATTGAGACCTAATTTGTGACCCAATATGTGATCTATTCTAGAGAATGTTCCAATGTGCACTTGAGGAGAATGTGTATTCTGTTGCTTTAGGATGGAATTCCTTGAATGTATCTGTTGTATCCCAAAGGTTTTGAACAGTTGTGTTTTCATTTTCATATGTTTCTATGAATTTTTTTAATTCTTTAATTTCCTGCTTGATCTATTCATTCTTTAGTAGGATGCTCTTTTAACCTCTATTTGAGTTCTTTCCAAATTTCCTCTTGTGATTGAGTTCCAGTTTTAAAGCAATTCAGTCATAAAATATGCAGGGAATGATCCTAATCTTTGATAACCATTGAGACCTAATTTGTGACCCAATATGTGATCTATTCTAGAGAATGTTCCAATGTGCACTTGAGGAGAATGTGTATTCTGTTGCTTTAGGATGGAATGCCTTGAATATATCTGTACATCTGGTCCAGTGTGTCATTGAAAGCCCTTGTTTCCTTGTTGATCTTCTGCTTAGATGATCAGTCCATTGCTGTACATGGAGTGTTAAAATCCCCTATTATTATTGAATTATTATTATGCATTCTTTAATTTTATTTATTTATTTATTTTAAAAAAGATTTTATTTATTTATTTGACAGGGAAAGATCACAAGTAGGCAGAGAGGCAGAGAGAGAGGAGGAAGCAGTCTCCCTGCCAAGCAGAGCTTCTGATGCAGGACTTGATCCCAGGACCCTGGGATCATGACCCAAGCTGAAGGCGGAGGCTTAACCCACTGAGCCACCCAGGTGCCCCTTTAATTTTATTATTAATTGGTTTATATAATTGGCTGTTCCCAAGTTAGGAGCATATTTACAACTGTTAGTCTTCTCATTGGATAGACCCTTTAAGTATGATATAGTGTCTCTCTTCATCTCTTATTAGAGTCACTGGTTTATTTATTTTATTTTTTTTAAGATTTTATTTTTTTGAGAGAGAGTGAGTGAGAGAGAACACAGGAGCAGGGGAAGAGGGAGAGGGAGAAATAAACTCCCCTGCTGAGAAGGGAGCCCGATGTAGGGCTGTATCTCCAAACCCTAGGATCATGACCTGAGCCAAAGACAGATACTTTACCAATGGAACCACCCAGATGCCCCTAAAGTCTTTGGTTTAAAATCTAATTTGTCTGATATAAAAGCTGTTGCTTCAGATTTGTTTTGATGCCCATTAACATGATAATTGATACTCCCTCCCTCATTTTCGATCTTGAGGTTTCTTTGGATCTAAACTGAATCTCTTATAGGCAGATTTTATCCAATCTGATGCTCTGTGTCTTTTGATTGGGGCATTTAGCCCATTTACATTCAGAGTAATTATTGAAAGATATGAAGTTGGTGCCATTGTATTACCTGTAAAGTCATTGTTTCTATATAGTATTCCTGTTCCTTTCTGCTCTACGTTACTTTGGGGATCTCTCTTTGCTTAAAGGATCCCCTCTAATATTTCTTGCAGGGGTAGTTCAGTGATCACACATTCTTTTACTTTCTGTTTGTCTTGGAAGCTCTTTATCTCTCCTCCTATTCTGAATGACAGCCTTGCTAGATAAAGTATTATTGGCTGCATATTTTTCTTATTTAGCACCCTGAATATATCATGCCAGTCCTTTCTGGACTGTCAGGTCTCTGGATAGTTCTGTTGCCAGCCTTATGTTTCTACCTCTGTAGGTTAAGGACCTCTTTTCCTGAGCCACTTTCAGGATTTTCTCTTTGTCTCTGAAATTTGCAAGATTTACATTTTATGTTGAGGTGTTGGCCTATTTTTATTGATTTTTAGGAGGAATTCTCTGTGTGTCCTAGACTTGAATGCCAGTTTCCTTCTCCAGATTAAGGACATTCTCAGCTACAATTGCTCAACTATACCTTCTTCTCTCTTCCCTCTTCCTCTGGGACCTCAATTATTCTCATATTGTTTTGCTTTATAGTATTGCTGATTTCTTGAATCCTCTCCTTGTTGCAGTAGCTTTTTTCTCTTTTCCTCAGTTTCTTTATTCTCTGTCATTTTATCTTCTATGTCATTGTTGCTCTTTTCTGCCTCATTTATCCTAACAGTTAGAACCTCCATTTTTTATTGCATCTCATTAATAGCCTTTTTTTATTTTGACTTGATAAGATTTTAGTCCTTTTATTAATCCAGAAAGGTATTCTCTAGTGCTTCTATGCTTTTTTCAAGCTCAGCTTGTATCTTTATAATTATTATTCTGAATTCTGACTTTTATTTTTTACTAATATTCATATTTATTAATTTTCTGGCACCAAAAGAGAAAAAAAAAGGGGTAGGGGGAGGATATAATCAAACAAGTGGACCTAGCAGGGTAATACACTCGGTCCAGGTATATATTGGTCTGCTTGTTAAAAGAAACTAGATGACAAAATTTTAAAATTATCCATCATCTATCTATTTATACATATATATGTATATACAATATATATTATATATACAAAAATAAAATTGAATACAATGAAAGGAAGCCAAAAATGAAGAATATATACATAAAATGTAAATGTAAAAATGAAAATTTAAAAAAGACTTTAAAAAGGAGTTGTTAAAATGACAAACTAGTTGAAAAGGAAAAAGGAATTTTAAACTGAAAGTCTAAAGAATCATGAGGAAATAAACCTCAAATTCTATATAATGTTTTCTCCTAGTGCTGGAGTTTTGCAGTTGTGTGATCAGTAAACTTCGTTTTGGTTATATGTTCCTTCTGGTCTCCTGGGGGAGGGGGTTTTTGCACTGATTTTCAGGAGTTTTTTTGTCCTCAATAGAATTGCACTACCCTTGCCAGAAGGCCAGGCTTAGTGAACAGCTCCAGATTGAAGGTTTTCTATGTTACTTTAGAAGATGAGAATGAAGATTGTGGCCTCCCAATCTCCAGCCCTGGAGCCAAAAGCACAGGACCCCATTCATTAGTACACCCTCAGGAAGAAGCAGTCAGTTGCTCCTCTCTCCCTGGTCTCCTATCACACTCCATGCTCAGCCAGCCTATGACCTAGCATTTCTATCTCTGGACATGATCCTGCTTCACATCTCCAAACCCTACAGACCTCCCCAAAGGACAGGAAGAGGTGTCTTGTGGCAGTTCTGCCACTTGCTGGGTCCCTGCTTGGAGAACCATTACCCAACCCAGTCTGAATCACAGTTTATGGAAACCCCAAGCTGAAAGCCCACTCCTGGGTTTGCTGATTGATGTCAGTTTCCCAGCTCCCATGCCTGGGAACTCTGCCATTCTCAGGCATCCTATTCTTTCTATGACCCTGGGTATCCTGAGACCACACTGTCCCACATAGGATTCCGCCCCACTTCACCACCTGAGTGCCTTTCAGGCAGGGATATCCCTCACTGGAGCTGACTTCTAAAAGATTTGATTTTGCTCTCCACTGCTATATCACTTTCCAGCTGATGGGGGCTCCCTCCCCCCATAGTTTATCTTCCAATATATCATCTCTGATTCACTTCTCTGCACCTCCTACCTTGCAGAAAGTGGTCACTTCTCTATTTGTAGAATTGTAACAGTTCTTTCCTTAGATCTCATGTTGAGTTCATATGTATTCAAATGATTTGATAGCTATCTAGCGGAATTCCAGGGACCAGATAAAACTAGGGTCCCCTACTCCTCTGTCATCTTTCTGAAGCCCTTGATACTTTTATTTATTGAGAGACAACAGGATAATTTCAGAGCACAGACTCTGCTCCTAAGGCTGCCTAGGCTCAAATGTGCCTCAGTTCTACAACCATCTATGTGAATGTGGACCAGTTAAGGAAACACTCTGCCTCCATTTCTCATCCTTAACACATGAGACAACAACAGATCATTCTTCACAGTAACACTTTAAATATTAAATACATTAACATATATAAAACAACTAGAAGAAATGCTTAGTCTGTAAGGATTTAGTAAATATAAGTTTTTGTCATACTAAATTTAATCCTTTTCATATTATCTAAATATAAAGTTAAATTTCCATGTAATCAAACAGAATCTTAGGAAAAAGAACTGAAGAAAAAATTTTTTTTGCAAAGTTATGTTTCCCTGTTGTAAACCCAAGTTGCTGAGCTTTAATTCATAATGACTCTTGGGATTCTGACAAGACTCTCTACCCAATTTGACACACTTGTTGTTTTTGATCAGATATTATTTTGATCAGATATTAATTAATAACATAATATATTAATTAATGCACCAATATAATATTAATACAATATATTAATATCAGATTAATGTAATATATTGATATAATAAAATACTATTTATACTTCCAGTAAAATTATACCTCAATTAAAATTTATGCTTAAGTAAAGTATGTACTCATAATTTTTAAGGGAAAAAACATCCTTAAAGGATATATCTTTGAGATAATCAAATGACCTGGGCACGTGGAGTCTTTGGATCTGAGCTGGGATCTCACAGATAAATCGATACACCATAACTTGCCTTCCTTCTCTGTGTGCTTTGCTCTCTTTGTCTATTGAATAGCCATGGAAACACCTGCCTACCTGCATCAAGTGGCTTTTGTTCATATGAGATGAAATAAATTGAAGTCCTTTGTAAAATATAAAGCATATGGAAAAATTATGGGCTTAATAATAATACAGAGATGTGTGTTGAAAACATTTCAACAACTAGGTCAGAAAAATTACTAGCTACCAAGAGCAGAAAGTGTGACACAGGCTTCTTAGTCATCCAATTATCCCATGATAATACAGATGTAAGTCCGTCTTTCTACATTGTTTTCAGTGACTCATAAAAGAAAACCTCTCTCCTTTAATCAAAGCTTTTGATAAGACACTATTTTCCAAAATCATCTAAGTTCACTGTGAGATGATACAGTAAACACATTTTGTATATCCATCTAAAAAGGGGTGCATTAATTTAAACTATAAAATAATCATCATGCTGCAAATAAGGATGCCAAAGAAATTATTAATTTCCTTAATATTTAACTATTTCTTGCAAATTAAATTTTTTGGGCACCTGGGTGGCTCAGTGGGTTAAAGCCTCTGTCTTCAGCTAAGGTCATGTTCCCAGGGGCCTGGGATCCAGCCCCGCATCGGGCTCTCTGCTCAGCAGGGAGCCTGTTTCCCCCCTCTCTCTGCCTGCCTCTCTGCCTACTTGTGAGCTCTCTCTCTCTGTGTCAAATAAATACATAAAATCTTTAAAAGAACAAATTAAACTTTTTAAAACTAGGTTTGATATTAGTTCTTTTTTATCTACCTGGTGTATCTTCTTTTGGCAAAGTGACCCCATTTCTATTGCCATGGTTCTTGTAAGTTATCAGTCTAGGTACTCCAAACCTCAATTCAAAAAAAAAAAAAAAAAAAGGAAAAGAAAAAGAAAAGAAATGGCCAAATGACCCAGGCAAATAAATCAAATTCTCTTCTGAGATTCAAAGGGACTTGACAGGCACTTGAAGCTGTGTCACATAATGTTTCTTGTTTCTGGTTTTGAATTTTGGAGCTATGTTCGTTCCTACCCATCAAAAACCCTGGTTATTCAACTATTCATGAATCTGAAAGTTACTCTATATTATATCACTAAGTTGCTTTTACATTTTCAGTGTTAGTTATCCAGAATTGCTTTACATTGTGGGCAAAAAGGAAACTTTACTCAAAGTGGCCAAAATAAATAAAATATTTTCATAAATAATTTATAAAGCAGGAAAATAGATGATATTAAAGAACAAAACAGCTAGCCTCATTAAATAATCAAAGATATGCCATAAAATCAGTAAGCTGGATCTTTACTAAGAACTCTACAATCATTCCTAACTTATTTCATGGGAAGTAAAAGCCAAATTTTAACAGTTCATAACCCTCATTAATATCCCGACATCTACAGGTGTCTCTTATTTCCCTCTCCCTGTCTCACCTCTGGTCTTCTTGCTATTTCTCAATTTACACCTGGCATACTCCAGTCTTAGAACCTTACCTCAAGCTAGTCCTCTGTCTCTAGCTACTTCCTTGGCCATATGCTCATGCTTCTCTCTGCTTTTAAGCTCTCTTATTCTGTTAGTATTTCAACCCATCATCCTTTTAAATCCTTATTCCCTAAACCTATTCTAATATCGTTTTTATAGATAGCACTTACTGAGTTTTAGCATAATATATAATGTACTCATTAATTATAAAACTTGTATTTTCTCTTTCTCTCCTACAATGTAAGCTTCATGGAGACAGAGATCTATGTCTGCTTTGTACATTGATGTATCACAAGTAATTAGAACACTGTCTAGGACATGGTGTTTGCTTAGCAAATACTTATTGAATAAAGTGCATGCTACTTTAACCTTTTCAATTAGCAAATTTTTTAAATGATGCAGATGTGGTAAAATGGAAAAGCAAATAAAGCTTTGTGGAGAGGCAGCCAGGAACCAGAACCAAACTGCGTTGCTTCAAACTTTAGATCTATTGCCTGCTTTCTGTCTAACCTTAAGCAATTTACTTCATATATTTGCACCACAATTTCTTTATCTCTAAATGGAAAGGATAACAAAAACCAGTGTTGTATGGCTCCTGTGATGCTCACAAGTAAAGCACTCAAAAATACTACCTAATGCGTGGAAAACAATAAATGTTGCCTTAAGTAGCATAAAGCTCGTGCAAACGAAAAATTATCAAATTTATTTCTGAAAAGCCAATAAGGCTATTTGCCTCAGTAAATCTGGTTGACAAATTTTAAAAACAGACCTGTACCCCTGGGGATAAAAATATATGTTTATAAAAAATAAAAAATTAAAAAAAAATAAAAATAAAAAAATATATTAATAAGTGTGAAAAACCATAGTGAAATGATTATAAATCATTTAGATATTTGATAATACAGAGTAGTTACATAAAAGATAAGATAATTTAGGCATTAAATTATATCCACATGAACATAATAATGTCTGGAGAAGCTTCTGCTTTGATAAGATGTGAAGAGAGTAGGATATATTTTAGAGTTCTATTACTTAAAATAGATAAAGAGTAAACAAAAAAGATTATAAAAAGAGCAAAATATTAACAATTGTTTTTCTGTTATATATTTGGAGGGATTTCAAAATATACATTTTTTATAATTTTCTTTTCTTGTATTAGTTTCATAATCATAATAAATTTATTTAAAAGATAATTCATCTGACTCTGCAGTAAACAATCCTGTTTCCCATATGTTATCTCAATCACATGAATGCACAGTTTAATATAAAATTTATAAGAGAAAGCATAAAATATAGCGTTTTATGGAAAAATCATATATCAAGCTCCTGGCAGTATATTTTCTTTTCTTTTTTTTCTTTTCTTCTAATGTGAGGTTGCAATAAGAAATTTTATCATACTCAGTGGGTTAAGCCTTTGCCTTTGACTGAGGTCATGATCTCAGGGAATGGAGCCAGGATTCGGTTCTCTGCTCAGCAGGGAGCCTGTTTCTTCCTCTCTCTCTCTAACTGCTTCTCTACCTACTTCTGATCTCTCTCTGTAAAATAAATACATAAAATCTTAAAAAAAAAAGAAATTTTATCATACTGTGCTACATTTCACAGAATTGAAAAAAGAAAACAGTATCTGCCTATACTTTTTGAATAATACCATTCTATGGTTAAAATATCTTCCAATGAAAGAACTATATATAATTGAGAGTTAGTACTTATATTATTTAAGGGAAAGTTAAACCTCAACTCTATATGTTTATATGTCATTGAATAGTCAATTCTTCTCTAGATGTGAATGTGAAACTTAAACATTAGCAAAACTTAAAAAGACAACTATTGTCCAGTTTCATCTCTGACATGTAAAGAGCATCATTATTCTATCCTTACAATGAATATAACCTGAAAAAATTGAGAATCAATGACTTTTATTAAACCATAAGAGAATGAAGGTCACAGGGTAAGTTAATCATCACTTCAAACCTAAACAGGTACATCCAGAGACATAGAGAAACCAAGATCCACTCTCCTGAAACAGAAGACAACGGTAGCAACACTTAAATGTACCAATAGCTTGGGCTGAGTAAGGACAGGATAAGAGTAGGAAAACTCCTGGTGCTGTAGCTTTAAGCAGCTTTAGCACCTGCATTGGTTTTATCTCCAGGACTCTATTAGGCTTGTGGTGAGAATTCCATAGTGATCTTCTGTGGCCCTCATAGGGGGAGGGGAAGAAACATTCAGAGCCTTCCCCCTACAAAGACCTACTCCTCAGGAGAAAGGATCTTGCCAAAGTGCTATTATGAAACCTTATATAGCTGGAGAAAGGGGAATCCTTCTCTCTCTTGCTTCTTCTAGTTTTTCTTTTTACCTAAAGGAGTGGGAGAAACACAGTCAAGGAAGGCAGGTATTCAAGGAATCAGATGGGGAATGCTACTGTCAGCGAAGGAGTTGGGAGCAGGGCAGAAAAGAGCTACAGTGCTGGGAGACATATTAAAACACTTGCAAAGGCTACACCTTGATTTATGGTCCAATAAATGATTAAGATTTAATTGGAAGATTAAAGAACTCCCCATCTCCAACTCCTTTAGGATACCATCAGCGAGATTCCAGAATAAAAAACAGTGGATTAAAAGTATAAGAACTATAGACACAGAATCTCTGAGAAGTACTTGAGAAAGACCCAGGGCCAAGAGAAAAGATTAAAACAAAATCACTGGATAAAACTGGAGCCTCTGATACTTGAGATACAACAATGAGTAAACACAGAACAGCTCTTAACCAATTGACACGGGCTACTTACCTTAGTCTCTTTTATCTGAACAATAAATCTGGCTTTCAAAAATCACAAAATATGCCCTGTGTGGGGGCTTCACACTCAGTGGGTAGCCTGTTTCTCCCTCTCCCTCTGCCTCTTCCCATTGCTCATGTGCTATCTCTCCCTCTCAAATAAATAAATAAAATCTTTTTTAAAAAAATCCCAAGATATTATAAGAGAGGAAAATTATACATTGACATATTCCATCAATAGATACAAAACCCCTTAACAAAATATTAACAAACTGAATCCATTAATATGTGTAAAGGATAATTTATCACCACTAGTGTTCACTCAAGAAATGCAAAGGTGGTTCAATGCTGATAAAATAATCAAAAGACTTCATCATAGTAACAGAATATGAAAAAAAGCATATGATCTTATCATAGACGGAGTAAAATAGTTCAGCAAAACTCAACGCCAATGTATAAAAACTAGGGATAGGAGGATATTTTCTTAACCTAATAAAGGAAACATGCAAAGGTAACATCATAGAACATAAACAGAAAGGTGAAGCAGAATGCAAATAGTTCTAGTACTCTCTTGGAGTACTGGGCATATCCCCATTTTTTGGAATACATTAAAAGACATTAATATATCCTAAAGTGAAAAGGTTTCAATCATCTCGGCATAATTTTAATAGTGAATATTTGAAAACACCCATATGGAGGACAAAAAGAAAAATTGTCCATAATGGTTATTAGATTTTAAGCTTTGTCAAATAATAGCTTACATTTTTTTAAAGATTTTATTTATTTATTTGAGAGAAAGAAAGAGAGCATAAGAGGGAAGAAGGTCAGAGAGAGAAGCAGATTCCCCATGGAGCTGGGAGTCTGAGGTGGAACTTGATCCTGGGACTCCAGGATCATGACCTCAGCCGAAGGCAGTTGCTTAACCAACTGAGCCACCCAGGTGCCCAAATAATAGCTTACTTGATTCATCTTACAGCTGCAGAGATGTTCAGAAACATCATGGAAAGGATATTCAGCAACAAGTACTTTCATAGGAGAGCTCCCCCTGCTCCCTTGGTCCTAGAAAGATGTATTTTCTGCAGTCTATAACTGAAGTGTCTATCTCCTTCACAATCATGTGTTCAATTCCTTATGTACCATAAAAATAAAGACTTTTCTTAAAGAATAATTTTTAGGTGGAAAAACTAGGGCACAAAAGTACCATCATAGTAGTTTTCCTATAGACACCAAGCCTTATGATGACAGTATATTTTTCTTTCAATATTTCTCATCTATCATTATGTAATGTACATATTCTGATCTGAAAAAGTCATTTATCTCCTCTAAATGTTAGTTTTTTTCTTCTACAAAGTGAGAAGTCTGTGACATTTTTAGGTTTCTTGCGAGTAATAAGAATCTATGTTTGCATGT
The DNA here is from genome assembly GCF_022355385.1 of Mustela nigripes. Lineage (NCBI taxonomy): Eukaryota > Metazoa > Chordata > Mammalia > Carnivora > Mustelidae > Mustela > Mustela nigripes. Next base: position 136,773,743 of record NC_081561.1, on the reverse strand, counting down.
TTATTGGTCAGGGTAATTGTTGGTAGCTGACATAGTGACAGACCCTAGCATTTCAGTAACTGAATACAACAAAAGTTTGTTTCTCATTAATATTACAATTTATTTGGTTGTTTAATAACCTCTTCATGGACTTATTCTGTGGCCCCAGGTCCTTTCATCTTGTTGCACCACCATCTTCCCGGACCTCCTCCGGTTCTTTACTGCTCTGTGTTCAGTGAACTAAGGAGTAAAGAGAAAACAAGAAAGAATGGATGGGGTATGTTAGGTGCCAGGTCTAGGAGTGGCATTTGTCATTCCAGCTCACCTTCAATTGGCCAAACTTCTATTGTATAGCTCCAAACTAACTGTAGAGAAGTAGGGGGAAAGTAGACTTCTTTTATATCCAGGAAGAGAAAATGGGATTAGGGAAATTTTAGCTAGTGTTTGTCAAACTGTGGTTGAAAACATATGGGGGAGCCAGATGGCCCAAGTTAGAATCCTTGTTTTTGAGCAAATCATGTAACCTCTTTCTGTAATAATAGAACCTACATGGTTGATGTGAAATTTAATGAGATAATATATGGAAAGCTCTTTGAAAAGGGTTTTGCGCTTTTTAGACATTGACCAAATTGTGTGTTCCCAGATGTTCGTATGGTGATGTTCTAAACCCAGTACTTCAGAACGTAATGGTATTTAAAGATGGGTTTTTAAAGGTAATTAAATTAAAAGGAGATAATTAGTGGGATTCTAATCCAGTGTGTCCTTATTTGCAGTTTCGGTGCAGAAGCACGTGGAGGAAAGACTATGTGAAGACACAGGGAGAAGACAGACTTCAAGACTTGACACACAGTTAAGGAGAGAGGTCTGGAAGAGATCTTTCTCTTGACCCTTGGAAGGCACCAACCCTGCTGACACTGTCATCTTGGACTTCCAACCTCCAGGGACTGAGAAAATAAATTTCTGTAGTATTATATTTCTTTGTTATGGCAGCTCTAGCAAACAAAAACAGGCACCATGATTGTTAGCTGTAAGTAGCAATTTATTCTGAAAAACAAGCCTTTTAATCTCTTCATGTAAATTTAACCTTGCATATAAGGTAATTGGGAAAAACTACTCTTTCCTTGGGAATAGATCTCATGTTACACTTTCATGAAACTGAAGTCTCTTTGTCAGCAAATTCCCAAATATCTAAAGGAGGTAATACAATGCAGTTCATATTGTGGACAATCCACAGTTGCCTTCCCTCTGTGTTTTATTCCCACTGCTCCAGTCTGAGCTATCTGTGCCTCCCTGAATCAATCATTTTGTGTTCTAAGCCAGAAAAGACATTAATCTCCAGGAAGTTCAAGCATCATTTTGTGACTCTAGCTGAGGCTACAGTTTTAGTTAAGAAATCATCTCTTTTCCCTGAATGCTTAGAAATGTCATACATTTTATATCACAGTGCTCTAGACTGAAAGTGTTTTCTCTGGCTAGCCTTCTACCATATCTTCTATCCTATCCCATAGAAGATTGTGCAGGGCTGATAACTGATAATAACAATGTTAATGGTCATAACGCCATAGACTTTAGAGTTTAAAGCCATCTGAGAAATCATCTAGTCCATTCCTGCATTTGACTAATGTGGTAGCCAAGCCATAAGAATTGTGTCTGGTTCTCTCAGATGAGCAGGGGACAGAGTTCAGGTCCTCCGATGCTAGGCTTTTGCTCCTTCCACTGAAGCATAGCATCAGTAATGAAACTGAAATGTATATTCAGATGAGAGTGAGAAACTACTGGCACAAAACATTGGAATTGTGACATTTTTCCCAGTCAGAAAACATTGTTTAGTTTTGCTCTGCCTTGTGTATGACTAAACATAAGTCTACCATGACTGCAAATGGTCTCTCTCTGAACCCTGAGAGATCAAAACAGCATAGCAGGGAAATGTTGAAGGCTGTGCTTTTAAAACTCTCTGATCACCTACAGTGATGAAATGGCTAACCAGCCCCAAAATTGTGGCAGTGACAGAAAAGAGCATGGCAGTCTTATTACAGACTAGTCCTTAATGCTTACTTTGTAAGATTGCTATAAATACTCCTACTTTTAGAGTGATATCAACTTAAGACTCTGATAGTCAGCCTAAATGGTGGGCTCCCAATTCCTTACATTGCTCTAATCACTTAAGCTTATTAATAGACTGACAAAACATAAAATGGCAGTGCTTATTCCTTCAGAAGGGAAAGACATTTCATACTCCTGTTATGTGTAGCAACATATATATATATATATATATATATGCATATATCTTATATATGTGCATATATATATAATTTTGTTTCATTCATGTAATAAATCAGTTAAACCTTAAGATATCTATTCAAAATATGCTGCTTTTAATAAGATGCAGAGTATGAATCATATATATACATATGTATAATAAATATATATAAATAATAATATATATAATATATACTATATAATATATATAATAAAAAGTCCACATTGCATTAACCTCTTTCCAGGAAATTGTTCAGCCTAACAAAACACACTCAGTGAAAGTGACTCTCAAGGCAAACAATGAATTCCACCTAAGGATTCTCTCCACTTGGAGAAGAGATTCTTATTTCTGGTGGATTCTCAGCATAAGAGAATAGCAGACTTTTCTGGTGTTAAGAGAAATATGAAACTTTGAATAAGATATGTTTGCCATCCTGATATTTTAGTCCTCCTTTATTCTATTGGCAATATTCCTATGATTGGGGCAAGTGCAAGATGATTTAAACTTCTTTTCTTTCCAGGCAATGACAGGCTGTGGAGTAATCAAAAGAAGTAGGAGAACAACATTGTCTCATTTCTCATCTGTATTCATTTCTACAGGTTTGCAGTACTTCCGGTGGGAAAGAGGGTACATTTTTGTTTTTGCTGTTATTCATCCAGGAAAATTGTGTATTTAAAATTTTGTCACTTATATTATGTTTTCCTGTGATTTTAAGTTGAGTGGTCTTCAGTATTCCATTAGTCACTAGACTTTTCTGCCCACTAAAAAGGGTGATCTTGCTAAATCTATGAAGTCTTTAGCGGAGCTGTACTTAAAGCTGTGATCCTATTCTTTTCCTTTAGAATGACAGAAAAAAATCACTAAGGGTGAGAATATGATTATTTTCCCTATTTCTGTGGAGTCCTTTGGCAGCACAGAGAACATCTTTCCTACTCAGTGTATCTTTGGACAGGTGGCCACTTCGTTTGGCAGGAGAGGTAATCACATTGACTGATCTGAACTGCTAGCTTCGAAGAATCGATCTCCAGGGGCAAGCAGCGGCCTTGCTTCAATTCCAGCTCCCATCTTGGGAGAAATAAAGTGAACCATTTCTTTAAATGGCTTTTCAAAGACTCTGCATGTTTGAAAAGACTTCCATTTAATCATGCCTTTTCTGTATATTACTTGTCTGTTAATGCCACTGACATTAACCACACATGAATGAGAGGCAAAACTCTTGTAGAGATTCCAATTAGAGCTGGTTAACTCTGAAATTTTAAGTAGACTAAATAAAAATGTCCCAAATGAGCCACAACGGAAAAGGCTTGTCTAGTTTTTCTGTTTATTAGCTGGATGACCTTTCTCCTCTCCTTATCATTGAAGAGAGGCAAGTCAAACTGAGAAGAAGCTTGTTATTTATTTACTTACGATCAGAAAAAGAGTAAAGTTCTGGAAATTCTATCTCTTTGGTGATTACAAAACCTATCCTGAAAATAAAATGCAAATCTTTTGCTTGTTTTATGGAAGGTCATTATTTTTTCCAAGTCTCCTGCTGTTTGGAATCCTCTCTCTGATATGAGTCTGCCCACCCTCCTCTTTCTTACCTTGGTTAACACCTCCTCATTTCTCAAGATTCAGTTCAAGGTACATTTCCTATACGAAGTATTTGTTAAATGATGTTCTTTTCCTCCACTCCTCCCCCACAGCCACTACTCCCTCCCATTCATTCCCTCTGCTAATGCTTCAATTGCAATTATTCAACTCTCTTCAGAGTTCTCCCTCCGTGAAAATATAAATTACTTAATAGTGGGAGCCTGCATCATTTGTATTTGAGTCCCATTTCTTCATGTATTATTGGGTACTTTATTGATAATAAACCCATATTTATTGGCAGAATACATGGGTTACAAAAAATTTATAATTTTCTCCCTATATATTTATTTAATATATATATACACCCACACCAAGATACATGCACACATACACATGTACATATCCTCCATATTGTCATATTCACTTATAAAATTATAAAGGGTTTCAGTAAGACTCTAATATAAAAAAAAAAAATTGGCTAGGTTTGTCTGTTTTGACCTGTTCTAAATTGCTTTTCTAGCTTTGTTCAATTTTTTTTTTTTGCTTTGTTCAAATTTTGCTGGCCCTACTTAATGAATCCTGCAGTGGTCTTCCCCCTCACCAACTAACTTTCCTGACACAGAAACCCCATCTTCTGTCTTCTCCAGTGAGCTCACACAAAGTTACCTGAAAATGTAATCCACATCATTGATGCTATGACTTGTCTCTGCTAAGGCTGCTTGCTTTATTTCTTGTCCCAGAAACAACTACAAGTTTCTCTTTATATGCCGTTATAACTATGCTCCTGAAGAAGTTCAGGAAAAATGCCTTGCATGCCTTTCAGCAGACGGTTTTTGATGTGAAGAGAACAGTTAAAAATGGTTTACCCATGGGGTGCCTGGGTGGCTCAGTGGGTTAAAGCCTCTGCCTTCGGCTCAGGTCATGATCCCAGGGTCCTGGAGCCCCACATCCGGCTCTCTGCTCAATGGAGAGCCTGCTTCCTCCTCTCTTTCTGCCTGCCTCTCTGCCTACTTGTGATCTCTGTCTGTCAAATAAATAAATAAAATCTTTTAAAAAAATGGTTAAAAAAATCTTTAAAAAAAAATCTTTAAAAAAAAAAATTCCAATGTCCTTTTACTATTTTTTTCAATAGAGGTAAAAAACTAAAAAGGAAAAAAATGGTGACCTGGTGTTATTCCATCACAATGGCTTATTCTCCATATGCAAGCTTTGCACTTACTATCTAAATAAACTCACCTGCCCCAGATCTTAAGTCATTTGAATTAATTTTATTTTTCCAGAATAACTCTCAACACATTGAGGGCACAGTCTATTTTCCTAAGTGATTCAGGGACCAGGTTTTTTGTTTGTTTGTTTGTTTGTTTTGTTTTGTTTTGTTTTTCCCTCAGAAAACTTAAATTACATCCTTACATATGATTTTCTCAAAATTAGCTGTAGTTACAATCTATGGTGGTTGACTTCTGGGGTATGTTCCTTTGCAAAAATGGCCTGATATTTTGTCCAGTCATCCTGAAATATCTGTACTCTCAGTTGGCTTGGTCCTACTTCCCATTCTGGAAGGATCTTTGAGAATAAGGCATTGATAAAGAAAACAAGACAGCACAAAAACAACTTCCAATTATACTGCTTTTAGTCCTTTCTCTGCCTGAATTCAACTGGTCTATGAAAAATGATGTCATCTGATATTCTCATCTTTGAAGACCAGAAACCACTTTGAGAAACTGAATTAACTCAGTTCTGAAATCTTACCTCATTTGGGTATTTTTTTTTTAAGATTTTTTTTTATTTGACAGACAAAGATCACAAGTAGGCAGAGAAGCAGGCAGAGAGAGAGAGATGGGGGGAAGCAGGCTCCCTGCTGAGCAGAGAGCCCGATCCCAGGACCCTGAGATCATGACCTGAGCCGAAGGCAGAGGCTTAACCCACTGAGCCACCCAGGTGCCCCTTGGGTATTTTTTTTTTTTTAAGAATTTGTGAAAGCAGTTTTAGGTATACAATAAAACTGAAAGTAAGGCACATAGATTTCCCATATACCCCATTCCTCCATACAAACATAGCTTCCCTTGTTATCAACATCACTTACCAGAATGGCACTATTTTTTTTTTCTTTAATCAAGGTTGAATGTGCTCTGACACATCATAATCATTCAAAGTCCATAGACTACATTAGGTTCCATACTTGGTGTTGTGCATTCTATGGGATTGAACAAACGTGTAACAACACATCTCCCTCATTATCAATCGCTCTCTTAAAACTTCTCTGTGCTCTGCCTATTCTCTCCCTCTTCACCCTCACCCCTAAAAACAACTGATCTTCTTACTGTCTTTTCCAGAATGTCATATAGCTGGAATCATACCATACATAGCCTTTTCAGATTGGCTTCTTTCATTTAGTAATATGCGTTTAAGATTTCTCTATGTCTTTCCATTGGATTATAGTTTGTTTGTTTTTTTTAGTACTGGATAATATTCCATTGTCTGGATGTATATCAGTTTACTTACCCATTTACCTACTAAGCTGTCTTTTTTTTCCAAGTTCTGGCAATTATGAATAAAGATTAACTGGATGTTTTGAAAACAAAGCAAAACAAACAAACAAACAAACAAACAAAAAGACACCCTCCACCCAGCATCCTAAACCACTGTTTCTCAGACATTCATGTGTGTATGAATTACCTGGGGATTTTTAAAAGTGGAGGGGGATGGGGCTGAGTTTCTGATTTCTTATAAGTTTTGAAGTGACATCCATACCACACGCCTAGGTCACATCCTAAGTTCCAAGGTTTTAGCATCCTCTTAAAACTTATGAAAAAATGGTGTCTCAGAGTGGGTCAAGGAACTTCATATTTTTATTCAGCTGCCCTGGTGAGATATATTTAGTCAGTTAGCTTCCATGGATCAGCATTTGAGGACAAATGGAATATATGATCATACCCTGACTTTTAGTTTTCTGTGACTGAATTTTCTTTGTTTTTATAGAGATGACATTGTAAAAGGATACTTTTAATAGAAAAGTTCAGTTGCTATGGACATTTATTAAATATTAAAATGAAAATGAGAGACTTGTAATTTGTTTCCTAGGGTAACTTATACATAATACCCATCATTTTTAAATTAAAAATATGAATAGCAGCAATTGACATGCATGTACTCTTAACTATATGTGCTGTCACAAAGGTAAATTGAAATGATTAAGTATATTTTTTTTCATATAGAGCTGAAATTTTTTTTTAAATGGTGTTATAAAACACTGCCATTGGCATGTGGGATTATTCCTGCATCTCTAGCATTATTATCTCTACTTGACACATTACCATTCATCAGCATTTATTATCTAATTTCAGTTTGAGAAGCTTTCCCTTCAACTCAGATTCAGAAATTATTCATGATAAATTTTGAAAGAAAGATAAGTTATATAAAGTCACATAATTCATTGATAAGGGATAATCTGGGATAGTGGCAAGAAACAGATAACCAGACAAATGACTACTATTAAATATTGTATGATAAGTATGTATCTAGAGAGACAGACTAAAGCAAGTATCTGATAAACACTCACAAGAAAGTGGGCTTAGAATTATGATACTTTAAGTACTAGGAATTGAGCCTCTTTGTCTCATAGTGGTTGATTTTATTAGCATGATCTTTGACAATTATATAATTTAACTTGAGGTTATCAGTCCACTTAGGGAACACACTGAAATCTAATTGTATACTAACTATGCTATGGCTGCCTCTACATGTACTCACATATTTTTATAAAGGCCACCGTATTCAATTGTAGCTATCCATTCCATAAATAGTATTTTGCTGTGTATCTAGAAATTCTTAGAGTCTGGTGGGAAACAAAGAGAGGAGCTGGACTCTTTGTACCCTATCTAGAGCTTGTTTTGATGAAAACCTTTCTTGATCAAAACACATTTATCTAGGGGTCCCTGGGTGGCTCAGTCAGTGAAGTGTCCAACTCTTGATTTTGGCTCACATCATGAGCTCATGGGTCCTGGGGTGGAGCCCACGTTGGGTTCCACGCTCAGTGGGTAGTCTGGTTCTCTCCTTGTCCCTCTCCCTCTGCCCTTCTGTGTGTGTGCACTTTCCCTCTCTCTCTTTCTCCAATAAATTATATCTTTAAAAAAACCGCACTTATCTAAATAAGAAAGGCTTTATTAGTTTTTAAATATTTTAGTATAGATTGATCATATCTCTGAGATGTGTAACTGCTGAAGGAATACAGCATTATCTTTCTACCTCAAATCTTATGGTACAAACTGAAATGATACACAGTATAAGAAAATTTAATTTTGGCTCCAGTGAGCCAAAGGCTTTCAAATATTGAAAGCCTTTCCACTTCTCACTTGAAATTGTAATGATGACTTTTGGAACCTTCCCTATTATGATAGCAGTTTTAAGTGCTTTCAAACAATTTTAAGGTGTCCTGCATTTTTAAAAATTAAAATATGTTTTGATTATTTCTTTTGTATGATCACTGAATATTAACTCTCATCTCATTTTTGGCCATAAAGGAAAAGTAAGCAGAGTAACTTAAAATTTAAAATCTTAGCAAGCTTTAATAATTTTTCCCTATTCCCCACCTAAAAGCCTTCCTAATCCTTCAGCCCATGCTTAAATTAATAAGGAACATTCCATACTTTGGGTACACTCCTACAAACTGCACTTCAGTGTTATACAGAATACAAATCTCTGAGTCTTATTCTTCCTCCATATTTATTTACTTCTAGGTTGGCTGGGAGAATCATAGGTTTTGCAGAATAAAGATAACAACTGGAGAATTTATAGATATGAAGAGAGATTTTGTGACATCTTTTGAGAAGGAAGTATGCGTATCCACGAATCTTGACCTTTAGAGAAGACCCATGAAATAGTAAACATGCTGAAGCCTAGAATGTGTTAAATCAGCAGAAGCAGTAAAGTGTCGAATGCATGATGAACCAAAGGAAGAGACAGAAAAATGAAACGTTTCCAAGAAAATTATTTGCATCAAAACGTGCAGAATACTTGCTATGCTGTTTCTAAGCTATAAATAGTTCCTGAGCTTTACTTATTAGATATAACAAGCTAATCAAAGGAGTGCTCTCATGAACATGTCTCCAGCGCTCTCTAGTTCTGCCCCAGGCTGGATCTTTTCTGCGGTGTGTATTTAAGTCAGATAAATTTGTTTCTCGTTTCTAACCCAGATGATTTGTGCCTTACTAATTTCTGCTTTTCTGGTCTTTTGAGTTTTAATTCATTAATTTCTGCAAATATTTTTCTTTCCTCAAAAATGCTTTACAAAATTACAGTTATGGAAGTCTAGTCTTTTTAAATTGGATGCTATTGATCTGTCACAATTAGCAATTATACTTCACACGGGGCTGCTAGCAGGCCTGGGTTTCTTTTTCTTTTTAAGCCCTTTTGGTATGGAGAACATTTTCTGATTTGGTGTCTAAATTAAAAAAGTAATGACTTGTGTGCAGTCATTTCACTTGCCAATTCTTCTGTGACCCCATTTAACAGCCCCCTGTCAGCAGTGTTGCAGACTGTAACTCCATAATCATCTACGGAAATTCTGTTTCTGAATTGATGGTAGCTGGAGAATAATTAAAATCATATACACCCTTTAAAAATGCATTCGGAAATAACAAGTGAACACTATCTTAAAGTGTACAGCAGTATGGGAAATGAGGATGCAATTTTCTGGACTAGTAAAATACACTACATTCCCTGCTTTACAGTGGTTCAACATACAATTTTTTGACTATATGATGGTGCAAAATCCATATGCATTTAGTAGAAACCATACTTCAAATTTCAAATTTGGATCTCCTCTGGGGCTAGTGATACAATGCTGGGCAGTCGGCCCGACTCCCAGTTGGCCAGGTGATTGCAGGAATAAATAACTGATACACTTACAGCCCTCTATATCCATACAACTATTCTGTTTTTCATGTTCAGTAAAGTATTCCATCAAGTACATGAGATATTCGACACCTATAAAATGGGCTTTGTTTTAGATGACTTGCTCAACGGTAAGTTAATGTAAGTGCTTTGAGCACATGGAAGGTAAGTCTGGCTCAGCTCTGATACTCGATAGGTTAGGTATATTAAATATATTTTCAACTTATGATACTTTCAACTTATGATGAGTTTATCGAAGCATTAAGTTGGGAAGATCTGTATCATTGTCAATAACCTTTGGGTAATGTAGAACGGAGATCCAAAATTCAGAGGATAGTGAATATACATTTCAGGAATTTTAGAGATGGTTTAATAACGACAGCATGAGATGAAAAAAAAACTGGGTGTACTGCACAATAACACATATTTATAAAGTAACAGAGGTGAGACAGTGACTAACATCACTATAAGGTACAAAAAATGAAATATTTGAGCCATATTTCTACTATGCCTATGAGAGATGGAAGAGTCAAAGTTTAAAGCGCAAGATACAATGTAAAGGACTTTTGGGGAAAACAAGTTTCTGAAGTAACATAAAAAAGCTTGGAAAACTAGATTATTCTCCAAAGAATCTGGATACAAATTATATTTATTCTTAAGATACTTTGTGTTGTTTTTCAGAGTGAAGCGGGAAGCAAGGGTGTAAGCTCTCCCCAGCTAGTTGTAATTATTAAATTTGACAAAGGAAGATGTAATAAACTGCATTAGTTCTAACAATATAGTAGGATAATGTAAAATGATTTAAGAAAAAAGGATTATAGACAATACCATCCACTATTTATGTAATACTGTGTTTTTGCACACTAATTGTCAAGTTATAGAATCATCTCTGCTTACCAGAAACTGTCCCAGTAAGTACACATATTATTTTCATTTCACAGGTGAGAAAACTGAAGTTCAGATATGATATATAGCTCACCTGAAGATATCTCTCTACGGAACCTGGGCAAATTTTAGATTACTTCTCTCTAACTCCAAATCTTTGCCTTGGGCCATATTATCTCATGAACAAGGAAGTTGCATTAACATGGAGAAGCCACATCTAAATGCATTGACTTTAAACAAAAAATAAATGTGAAAATGAATACAATCATTTCAACACTTTCTGTAGTTTGCTTGGTATTGTTATTTTAAATATCATTAAATAAGAGAAAAATGATTCATTTCTCTGACATGTTCAAAAACCCATTTAATGAACATATTTTAAGTACATAATCATAAAATTTTAATGACTCATTTAAATGAAGAAATATAAATATATTTCAATGCCTGATTACCAAACATGGTTTGTTAGGGAACTTACCACTGTATGGATTTGATAATCCAGTATTTAACAATTTACTTTTTGAGGCTCTGAGGAAAATTGCTCTTGGAAATTCCAAGAAAATTTAGAGATTTAGAACAGACCCCTTGGGGTTTCCTAATGAGATAATTATGGTAGTTGTGGACATGTCTAACTTTTAAAAACTGCCCAGGGGTCCATTTGATGTACACCAAAATACACAATTACCCACATAGACCTCACTTAAAGTCAATTCTAGATTGCTCAGGGTTTGAATAGTTTGGCTATAAAATTTCCAACCCCCGTCTATTCTTAAGAGACAATATATCTCCTGTAGTTATGAATGCATGATGGGTGTACAATTGGAAATAAAGTTGAAAATTGTAGTTTGCAATTGAGTTATAAATAATAAGACATTTTCTGTTATTAGGTCCTTATGCTCAAGAATCAGAAAGGCAGATTTCAAAACAATAATGCCGATTTTTCTCCCCAGGCCATGTCTCATGTATGTCCTTGTCTCTTTTTTATGTCTCTTTCAGATCACATTTTTCCTATTAGAAACTATAGAAGTCCTGAGCAATAGCATAGTTAAAATAATTTGTGATAAATGAGTGAAGGATAAATATATTAACATACTTCCTAAACTCTTGACTGTCCTAGTTACAAAGTTGCCCACGAAGGCAGTGGCACTGTGGTATATGAATCTTTGATGAATTTCTCAGTATTGGTGCCCCTGGGTATTTAGTCATTACACAAGGACTGGGTGATGTACAGATTAAATAATACAGGGAAGTTTCCAGTTATGGAATGAATAAGTCACAGGAATAAAAGGTATAGCATAGGGAATATAGTCAAAGGTATAACAGATCTGAGTGGTGACAGATGGTAGCTATAATTGTAGAGAGCATAGCATAACATAGCATAACACAGTTATTGAATCATTGTGTTGTATACCTGAAACTAATGTAACATCATGTGTCAGCTGTACTCAATCAATCAATCAGTTCCCTGATTTAGTTAGGTGAGGCATATTAAAAATGACTTGTGTGTTCACTTGGATTTTTTTTAAGTGAGCATGATTACCTTGGGTTTTGCCTAAGTTCCTCAGTATATCCCTATATCTATACCCACTGCATTTTCATATAATTAACAGTTTATGTATTTTCTTAAGAATAAGACTAAGAATATATAATTCCTCAACTATTATTAAATATTTAAAATAGATTTCTAAGTATACTGTAAACACCTTTCTTTTCCCCTCTTACCAGCTATCACGAAAACTTTCAATTCTAAAAACTTTGTTTTGGTGTGTGTGTGTGTCTGTGTGCATATGTATGTGTGTGTGGGTATGTGTGTGAATCCATATATGTATGATGACAGACAGTTACCCAAGAGTATTTACCTTGGGGGGCAGAGAGTTGAGTCATTGCCTCAGTTTGACAACAGTTGGAGAAACCCAAAAGGAAGTCTTGGTGATTGGTGATGAAGAACTAATAAATAAAAATGGCATGAAGAGTAAAAAGGCAAATAGTTCAGCCAGACTCTCAATTTCTTAGACTGCTTGGAATCACATTTTAGGGCATTAGCATTATTTAGCTTGAATTAAAGCAGCAATACTAATAATTCAAAAGGAATTGTAGACACAAGAAAACTGAACCATTATGAGCAATGTATCAGTGAAAATAATTCAGAAAATAACTAAAAGGGGGGTTTATATTTTGGACTCTTTGCATATCACTGAACTAAGATAATGCTTTAAAAATTGGTCATATTAATTTAGTTAGAATATAAGGCTGATATGGGATGCCTGGCTGTCTCAGTCAGTGGAGCATGCAATTCTTGATCTTGAGGTTGTGGGTTCAAGTCCCACATTGGGCATAAAGATTTAAAAATAAAAACTCAAAAAAAAAAAAATGAGGCAGATGAGTACCTACTAGTAAACAAAATATATTCCATGGTTCTTTTATTCAGCAGTTCATATATCTCAAATATAGTAAGTCAACTTTGCAAATAACTATTTTCCAATGGCTAGAAACGCACTAAATTTGGCAGTATTAAGATTATTTATTCTCCAATGTATACAGAGTCTGATAAAAATAAGAATAGCTCACTAGTAGTAAAAAATAAGTAAATGAATTAAATAATGGAAACAATAATGATGAAAAGGCAGATTAAAAGCATTTTAATTAGAATAAATATGTGTTCTTTAACATGCAAGAAGATGAGATACATTAATTGAATAGGAATTGGATGTAAGTTAGAAATAATTCAGTTACTGTAAGAATTAATAAGAAAAGCACTTGAAAAATGCATTTTATCAATTGGAGACATTTGATAAATCATAGTATCATTACTAATAATAATATCTTCTAAGGTACGTACCAATGCTAAATGATATGAAATCATATGTGTACATAACTCAGGGTCAGTATTAGAGAATTTAGTATAATTTGCATATTCACTTTCAACAAATATTTCCAGTCGATTGAATTGAAAAAGACCAAATCATCTTAATGTATCATTTTGCCAGAGCTAGAAATCATTTGCCTACTGTCCATAAGCATACAATTTATCATTCAAGTAGCTCAATCAAGTCAACTAAACAAATAGGAAAATATGATTACTTCAGTGATCATAAAAGTAAAGAGTATTGGGTTTGGGAGAAGACTTACAGAAGGAAATTTAATCTGATCTCCTTTCAAATGCAGAAATCCCTTCTACAACGTTCTGTGAAAATAGACTTCTAAGTTCTACTTAAATGTGAATAAAAGAAGAAATTTTCTTTACATTAATAGCTTACCTAGAAACAGAGTGGAAACTCTCATTTGCTACCATTCTTTTATTTTCAGCAAAGTTCTCTATTTTAGTATTTTCCCATCAGCATTTAATGTGGTCTCAAATCTCATATCTAGAAACCACTCTTCAAAATATTATCATCCCACAGACCAAATAACCTAATGTACATTCACACAGTTAATTGTCATTATATACATTCTTATCCCTTAATATTTGTCTAAGGCTTTTGAAATCCTAAGTATTCTTTCTTAAAATATTAATATTCTTGTTAGCTTTTTGAGACCACATTCCCCTGGTGTTTTATTGTGCTTTTTTGTCTTCAGTCTTCCTCAGGTTCTTATTCTTTCATTCTGTTAAAACTATGCTATTAGTTGGCCCTCTCTTTTCCTTATTTTACATACTCCTTCAGGCTAAGTCTATCCAATCACATGGCTTCAATTACCATCCATATGTTACTGAGGTTACTAGGTCAACTGTTTTGTTAAACTACTTTGAGTCATGTTTCTTTGAAAAAGAAACCTTTGCTCATAAATAAATGATGACCGGGTAAGTTTTCTTTGAGTTCCATTGGTTACTGAGAGCCACATCTCATTATATACTCAGGTAATAGCAATCTATTTTTTTAAATATATATAATGCTTTTTTAAATATAATGCTTTCAAGACACCCAAGTAGAATGTTAACTATGTTTCTATGCCCTGGTGAAGATGGGGTACTTTAGGTGGTACATCAAATGAAAAACTGCCATCATGAGTTAGATTCTGTTCAACTCATCAAGTTATAAGATTGGACAGGTACAAAAACAGTCAATCTTTTTTTTCCCTAAGAATTCATTTATTTATTTATTTATTTTGACAGAAAGAGAAAAAACACAGCAGAAGGAGCAGCAGACAGACGGAGAGGGAGAAGCAGGCTCTCTGCTGAGCAGAAAGCCTGACGTGGGGCTCAATCCCAGGACCATGAGACCATGACCTGAGCTGAAGGTAGCTATTTAACCAATTGAGCCACCCAGACTTCCAAAAACTATCAGTCTTAAAATAAAAGTGGTAAATCCAGAATCATGTAAACTGTGAACTCTGAAAATGTAGCATCTCAAGTCATTTACCTTGGCTTCATTGCTCCCTAAGCTCTCACTATGGTTGTTTTGGTGCTGGTGTATGTATGTTAGAGAAAAGGTTAGAGAAGGCTTCTAACAATCTGTGGGAGTTGGAAATAAGCCAACTTTGGGTCACAGAGAAGTCATCTTAGTGTGTAGACACAAGTCAAAAGTGGACCATGCTACGGGACACCTCCATTCATGGATGCCTTGAAAAACAGTGGTGTGGGAAATCCTTCCAAAAGGCATTTCTTTGGGCAACATATCTTAAAGTTCACATTATGTGAAAAGACAAGTGGTCCATGTAAAGAATACTGTTAACTCAGGGGTAGAGATGAATTGGTCAGGGTACTAGAAGGGAATAGATTAGAAGAATAAGAATAAGGACCTCTGGGTAAGTGCCACAAAGATAAACCTGTAACCATATGGTCACAAAGGATGAAGATATTTTGTCACATGTTAATTCCCCCTGGAGGGCATCTACCATAGAAGAGACATCCAACAACCATTTAGTAGGCTGAAAGACCTGATGCGACATCAGTCACCACCCTGGTCCAAACATGACAGCCACAGGAATGGAGCCTCGATGGTACCAGTGTGGAGGGGTATAAAATTCTCCTACTCACTGAGGCTGATCCAGATCAAGTCTCCAAACATCCAACCTACCAGCAACAGTCCCCAGCTTAGACCACACTGATTTATCTCTCAAGGAGACAAATACCTACTTGGCAGCAGCTTAACTTTAGAAATGGCAGCAATTCATGTGACTTGACTGAAATCAGTGTATATTCTGGGTTTTTATTTGCTTTTTCTACCTTCAGTGACTAAACCAGCCTTACTACTAAGGCCTTATTGAGTGTTTGATTTAGCAATACAGGATCAGACATAATATCATGTCAGACCAAGGCACTCCCAACTTTATAACCAGTTCAACTTGTACCTTCTTTCAATCCTGATGTGTTTAGGTTTTGTTTCCTAGAACATCGCAGTAAATCCCATTCTGCAGGTAAATCTCAGACACTCAGTGTTTTCTCAGACAACTCAAACTAAGACAAAACGAAGTGGGATTGCAGTGATGGCTGCTCCCTTAACTCCTCTGTGTCTTACACCAACATCAAGGAATGTAAAATTTCCTGCTATTCCTACCCACGTCCAGTACTTGGGAGGGGTCAGAGAGGAATATGTCCACAGGCATTGGTACTTGATTAGAAAATTCTGTTAAAAATATAAAATACCCTGGTATACCTGGGTGGCTCAGTAGGTTAAGCATCTGCCTTAAACTCAGGGCCCTGGGATTGAGTCCAGCATCAGGCTCCTTGCTCAGTGGGGAGCCAAATTTCCCTCTGCCTACCTCTCTCCCAGTTTGTGCTCTCTCTGATAAATGAATTAAAAAATAATAATAAAATAAAATAAAATACCCTGAAAATTGATATTCAATTTCCTACTTGTTTCATAGTGTAATTGGCTTGCAGGTTAAGAAATAGCTGTGGCTATATAAAATAATGAAGAAAATAACCAGCTATAATAATAATCTGTGCACATGATGATATATACACAGATACATAAAAATTAAAAAGTAATAATTTAGAGGCTATTAATCCAATTAGAGTGTGCAAATAAAATTACTTTCCCAGTTTACTATTAAATCTGTTTGACTTGGGAGAAGGAAGATCATCTTTTTTTTTTTTTTTTTTTTTGAAGATCATCTTTTAACTGTTATTTTAATTTTGGATTTAGAGCAAAAATGCAAAAGCAGTATATAGCATTCCCATATATCCTTCCACCAGTTTCTCCTAGTGTTAACATAACTCTAATGTATCTATCAATATCAGGGAAATTGTTGCAATAATGGAAAGGGAACTGTTTTTAATGTTTGGCTGGAGGTAAATCTTTCTGGTAACCTGTCTTGTACAGACCTGTAAAAGCAAACAAAGTAGTAGTTTTATCTTATACTGAGCAATTCAATTACGTGGCTATTTTTTTTTTTTTAAGATTTATTTTATTTTAGAGAGAGAGGTGGAAGGAGGGGCTCAGGCAGAGGAAGAGAGAAATTTAAGCAGACTGCCCTGAGTGCAGAGCCCAGCAGGGTGGCTCAGTCTCCCTACTTTGAGATCACAACCCAAACCAAAACCAAGAGCTGGTGGCCTAACCAACTTCACCACCCGGGTGCCCCTCTTGCAAGCTATTTTAAGGAATATCTATCCTAACCTGCACCTTATGTAATTCTTTTAAAGGTAATTTGGATATTAGCAAAATCAATATAATATTATCATTTCATTACTCAAAAAGTTGCAATTTTCAAGGAAGTTCTCATTTTGAGAAGTTACTCAATGTTGATCAAATGTTAAACTTTTCTTACACAAAATCTGGTCTATTCATTTTTGTTAAACCAGTAAGCATATGATATGGCTTAAGGATGATTTACCACTTACTCAACTTTCTTGGTCTAGAGAACAGTTTATCAATATCATTTTTTAAAATTGTGGTGCCTGGAACAACCCTATCTTTTCTCGGTCGGGTGACTGAACAACACAATATAAGGAAGAGGCATTGCATCTTTTCTTTTGGAGAGTGTACTTGCATGGATTCAGCCAATGACGCCTTTGGCATTTTGACCATCCTCATCACACTGTTGGCTTATATTCACTTGAACTGCTAAGCCTTTACTACGCATTGTCCTGTTGGGCTAGTTGCATGTAGTCATGCAAATATTGAAAATCTGCTTATTTTAGTAAATTACAAACATTTGCCTCTGAGCCTTGATTTTGGTAATGAAATCAAGACATGCAAGATCTTTGTTATGTTACCTAGATATTTAGGAACATGATACAGAAAATACCAGTATCAGAATCAGCATCAGTACAGTAAACAGTAAATTCTCCCCATCAACCTAGAACTATTCAAATTTGTAGATATATTTACTTGTTATTTTCATCACAGAAACTCTAACAATAAATGACTTTGTATTGAGATACAGAAATCTATGTCATCTGATCATTTGACCTTTCCTGAGTGACTATCCAAATGCATTTTTGCATTATAAAATGATATTCGACCTGAAAAACTTCCCATAATCTTGGATTTAAATCCTGATGGGACATTGAATTATGTTTCAAAAATGCAAACATTTAGCAGAAGTGATGCTATAATTACAATTTGAGTTCCTGCTAAGAAATATCATCTTCAACTTATGATAAATCTTAACAAAATTTAGTTGCAATAATAATAAGGATTACTAAAAATTGAAAAAAAAATAATAAGGATTACTATTTCCAGAGAATCATATATTTTAGCTAACTGCCACTTCTGAAAAAGAGTTGTCTATCTGAAAAAAAAATCACATTTTTGTAATAAAATTTGCTACCAACTTTGTCAGTACATATGTGATATCACATTGTTGATAATGTATAATAAATAATGCTACAGCTTACACAGTAAACATTGGCAATCATTTGTTTAAAAAGTATTACAATAATTTATTCTGATGAAACAATTATAATACAAAAATCTACCGAATTAAAAATGAAACCATATTTTTTTCTTAATCAAAATTGAATGTTTCATGTGTTCATTATTAGTAATGTGGATTTAATTTTCAATGTCACATATGTGATAGATTGGTTCACTCTCACGTATTCCATCCTCTTTCTAGGATATTCCTGTATACCAGAGGTTGTGAAAATGAAAAGTGTGTTCCCTCAAAAAACTCACAATAGAGATCTATACTTGTTTCACTCTGTTGAAGCAGTGCCTTTGCATGGTCTCTAAAGTAGAAGGGAGACTCCAGTGTGAAAGACAGCAGTTTTCCTCATCTAGTGGCTGTCAGTATCTCTGATAGCTACAGACTTATTCTGGGAGTTCAGATAAACTGTTGTAATCTGGAGCCAATAAACATGACAGTGGCTTCTTCATTCTCCAGCTCTCTGATTGGGTGATTTTCTGGTTAACCAATTCCCAGGATCGGTCTGGGAATTCTTTCTGGAAATCCAGCCTGTAACCTCCTCTTATGATTCTTCCAATAATTTTATAAACATTGCTTTTCCTTAAAATAGCTAGAATGCTTTCTATCATCTGCCAGTGAACACATTAATAAGATTAATAACAGTTAATGGCATTAACAGAATAATAGGTCAGTAACAGTAATATTTTGGTGGAATTTGAAACTTCAGTATTATTATATTTGCAACACTACTTTTGGCATTATGCAAATTCAAACTTCCTCCTCCATATAGAATAGGTGATGGCTACAATAAAGTGAGATTTCTGCCATTTATGCAAACCTAGTAATTTCTGCTGATTTTTTGTAGGTAATAAATGTTATAAACCTGTATCTCTTTGAAATGTACTGTTGAAAATTGACTTAAATCAGGGAATAACTAGAATTTTATTTACCATCACATTCTTCCTTTCTGAGTCAATTGAACAGAGCTGATAGCTCTCTCCAACAGAATTGTTTTAAATGTTTTAGCATACATCAGTCAGTCTTCCTCCGTCATCAGCTATCAACATCAGTTTGAAAGTCATAAGATAAAACTGTTTTTGCATCTATCTCATAAGTTTTATCTCCCAAGTGATATAAAAATATTTCTAAGTGTTATATTTTTTTGGACCGATCATCACTATGTCAACATAGTGGCATAATAAAAAACAACCATAACTTCTTTATCTCAAAAAAGTTCAAGGAAAATCCAATATAATTAGCTTAACCAGACTTATGGTCAGCATTTCCCTCATTCCCTCACTTATTTTGTAACTTGACTTACCAACAAAGTCTTAGGCAAAGAACTCTTACTGGGTACGGTTTGGGATTTAGTATATAGCATTGTATAACTAGTTTTCTTTCTTTCTTTCTTTCTTTCTTTCTTTCTTTCTTTCTTTTTTTGGTAAAGACTTTATTTATTTATTTACTTAATAGAGAGAGAGAGAGAGAGTTCACAAGAAGGGAGAGAGGCAGGCAGAGGGGGAGGGGGAAGCAGGATCCTAAGCAGGGAGCCCAATGCGGGGCTGGATCCCTGGACCCTGAGATCATAACCTGAGCCAAAGGCAGAGGCTTAACCTACTGAGCCACCCAGGCACCCCTGTATAACTATTTTTGTGTGATTTTACAGTTGAAAGGGAATGAAAGTCCACACCATTCAGTTCTTATATCTCAAATTTTAATGTAATAGAAGTTTTCTGACCACCATCTACTGGATTAGGTACAAACTTCAACATTGAGGAGTTCCCTCTTGCCCGAAGAATGAAGAGCTCCCCTAAACCCCCCTCAATTCAGATCTTCCATAGTTATGCTGTAGACAAGCACATGTTCAATAAAGTCATATATTTTATTTACAAAATGCATTCTAACAAATCTTTCCTCATAGTAAAAAAGAAGATAAAGCATTATAAAAACTGTATATACTTGCCCACAAAACTTCTTCAAAGATATGCAATATATCCTAGCTATTTCTCCCAGATTATAAGACCAAATTGGGCTCATTTCAAACCTCTTCCAATATTAAAAAAGTGAGATTCTGTATATCAAGAGAGAGCTTAAAACAGAAGTTTATTATTTAAAAATATCATTTAAAACCAGAAGAAATTATTGTAGTACATATTTGAAAAAAAAATAAGGAAGACTATTAATTCTAATATAATTTTTTTTCCATCTAGTTCACTTAAGGGATAATTTAATTTGAAAAGATCAAATAAATTGATTAAAACACAAGTTTCCAAATTCTCAACAGGAGGGTATTGGTAATGAAAAGAAACTTGGCTTTCATCCTTATGATGTCCCACGCTTTAGCATTTTAATGACTAGAGCAATTTATATGGAGTCAAAGACTTGGCATTTGATATTAAGGTCATCCTTTCTAGGAGGTTGTGTTTTCTTAAACTATGTTAAATTTGAAGTATCCTTTCATGTTTTTAAATTTCTGATTTACTATAATTTTATAGTATCATAATTGATGAGAAAAAATAGGTTTCCTTTAGTTTATTTTTTAATATTTTTAATAATTAAAAGTGTCTGTCTGTTCACTGGTACTAAAAATACAGTCCCCTTTAAACAAAATGACAGATAATCTTTCCTTTGCATTCTTTAGGAAATACAAAGTAAACCTGATTTTTCAGAGACATAATTTCAAAGTCAGTTGCTGAGAAGCTGAGAGAGTCCGGTGAAGAGTTAGTTTAGTCTGAGGACAATTCCTAGATGTGGTTAATTATAAGGTGATCAGTCAGTCCCCAGGCTCCCAGGTGACGGTACAGGTATCTACAGGAAGACACAGGGCTCCTTCCCTGCACATTAAATATATTCCTGTATGTTCGTACTTGTACACCAAGATCATTAGATCATAAACATGATATTACAAGTTGTATAACTGACTCTACTGCAATGTAGTGGGAAAAACCCAGAGTTACCAAACTGGATACATGAATGCTAGTCCAAGATGTTCTGTTTACTTTGTTAATAAGTGCCAGAGAAATATATATGTCCTTCGTTTTTGAAAAATATACAATAAAATGATAAGAGAATCAAATTAGGAGTCCAATAGTTATAATTATGTATGTATTTTTTTAAGATTTTATTTATTTATTTGACAGACAGAGATCACAAGTAGGCAGAGAGGCCAGGGAAGAAGACTACCAGCTGAGCAGAGAGCCAGATTCAGGCCTTGATCCCAGGACGCTGAGATCATGACCTGAGCGGAAGGCAGAGGCTTTAACCCACTGAGCCACCCAGGTGCTCCTAATCATGTATATTTTAAATACAAAAAACACTAATATTAAAAGCATGACCAAAAGCATAAATTGGCTCTGGATTTACTATTCTAGAGGAGAACAATTTCACTTGCATATTAACAACTCGGTGATTCACATTCAATCTAATTGTTCTCTTTGAGTTTAAAATGTTAATTCTGTGACTTGCTGAGCATAAAAGGAAATTATGCTTTTTTTATTTGTTTGTTTGCTTTCTGGTTGTCCTTCTTTGACATTTCATATTTCATCGCCTGGTAATTCTCAGTAATTATGCATATTAGAATTGACTGTGGATCTTTTAAGTGATGATACTATGATCCTGATTTTGAAGATTCTGATTTAATTGGCCTTTGGGGGACTTGATATTGTATTTCAAAATTATCCTACATTAATCTAATGTGTGGAAGAGTTTCCTCAGATAAAGTAAGAAGCAGCTATTAGCCCCCATGAAAATAACCAACCTTTGATTTTCTTAACTTCTAGGTTCCAGAGGAGATCTTTGTCCTTGATGAAACAGAGGATAAGCAGGAAGTCACAGAGTCCTTTTGGGGGCGCTTTAGGTGAAAGATAAAAGTGTAGAAAAGAGATAGAAGGAAGTGATCTTCTTGAACATAAAGTTATGTTTATATAACATATAAACAAGTGATGAATATATAATCATTGAATTTTTCTTAGTATCATCTTGAATAGATCTTTTCATTGAACTCACACATGCATTATCTATTCTACTCTCTTAGAAATTTCACCTTATCTCTATTTTAGACTTGGGGTAAATTTTTTTCATGCTTCTGAGGGTAGAAGGCAACATACAAACAGTTTAAAGTAAAAAAAAAAATTAGTTCATTTGGACTATAAGTCCTATGAAATTGCCATGTACTGCATTTTCCCTATAAAAACAGTTATGCATATTCAACCCCTATCAGTGGGTCAACACAGCATATTCTTAACCAGGTTTTAGTAATGGTGACGGAATGACATTCATGTCACTCAGTTATTCACAACTCATCTTGTTAACATTGACATATGTTTGGAATATGGGTTTTCCAAGTTTTAGGTACAAGTAATATATACCGTTTCAGCATATAACTCATTAGCCTTCAGAGAAGTTGAAGTCAGTACCTCAACTGTCTTAACAAAGCTATAAATAATGCCTTGAACAGGGCACCTGGGTGGCTCAGTTAGTTAAGTGACTGACTCTTAATCTCAAACTAGGTCAGGATCTCAGGGTCATGAGATCAAAGCCCACATCGTACTCCATGCTGGTCATGGGGCCTGTTGAAGAATCTCTTTCGTTGGGCGCCTGGGTGGCTCAGTCATTAGGCATCTGCCTTCAGCTCAGGTCATGGTCCCAGGGTCCTGGGAACAAGTCCCGCACTGGGCTCCTTGCCCAGCGGGAAGTCTGCTTCTCTCTCTCCCACTCCCTCTACTTGTGTTCCCTCTCTCGCTGTGTCTCTCTCTGTCAAATAAATAAATAAAATCTTAAAAAAAAAAAAAAAGAAAGAAAAAAAAAAAGAATCTCTTTCCCTTCCTCTGTCACTCCCTAACTGTCCCTCTAAGAAAAGAAAAAAAAAATAATTACTTGAAGAGGATACACATGAACTCCTGTAAAATAACTCATACAGTAACATCTTATGAACACTTATTCTGCATCAATAGTTTTTCCAGATGTTCTAAGAGTGCAATGAGCAAGAGTGTTTGATGTCTACAAGGACACAGGGAGTTATGATGTTATGATGTTATGCGGTGTTATGATGACGGAGAATGTGGGATCCTGCCTCCAATATCTCAGAGACTCACAGCCCTGGTATTCATGCTTTGTTTATCCTCCTCCCACATCATACCAAGTTTGATCTGTGTGACCAAGCATATGTGGAAAAAGCGATGGTACGTCACTTCTGAGATTAGGTTGTGAAAAGATTGTGGCTTCCATATT
The DNA here is from genome assembly GCF_022355385.1 of Mustela nigripes. Classification (NCBI taxonomy): domain Eukaryota; kingdom Metazoa; phylum Chordata; class Mammalia; order Carnivora; family Mustelidae; genus Mustela; species Mustela nigripes. The sequence goes on along the minus strand of NC_081561.1, from coordinate 136,750,135 downwards.
TAGCAATCATATTTTCTTTTGGGTCAGTTTCTTTTGGATCACTTGCTTACCAGTGTTGGATGCCCTTTAATTTTTTATGTTGCCTGATTGCCATGGCCAGAGATTGCGGTACTATGTTGAATAAAAATGGTGGGAGTGGTCATCCATGTCTTATTCCTGACCTTAGGGCAAAAGCTCTCAGTTGTTCCCCATTGAGGATGATGTTCGCTGTGGGTTTTTTCATAAAACTGTGCATCACCGTGGCTGGAAACAAAATACTGTCTACAACAGTCAAAGAGAGAGCATACAGACAAATGGACTGAAGGGAAAAAAATGGACAGGACACAGATGCAGGGTACATGAAATACCTATAGGAAACATCCTTCAAGTGTTAGGATCTGGTGAACAGAAGATCTTGGACTAGAAATCATCTATCCAAATTGATAACTCTGGGTTTTTTCCCACCACATTGCAATAGAGTGGGCTAAACAACTTGTAATATAATGTTTGTGATCAAATGGCCCTGGTGTACAAGTATGAGCACACAGGAATGCGGTTAGTGTACTTTTATTATGTTAAAGTATGTTCCCTCTAAACCTACTTTGTTGAAGGTTTTAATCATGAATGGATGCTGTACTTTGGCATCTGCTTTTTCTGCATCTATTGAAGTGATCATACGATTTTTATCCTTTCTCTTATTGATGTAACATATCATGTTGATTGTTTTGTGAATATTGAGCTACACTTTCATGCCAGGAATAAATCCCAGTTGATCATGGAGAATGATTTTTTAATGCATTATTGGATTCAGTTTGTCAGTATTTTCTTGAGGATTTTTACATCTATGTTCATCAGAGATATTAGCTTCAGTTCTCTCTCTCTCTCTCTCTCTCTCTCATGGTGTTTTTGTAGGGTTTTGATATCAAGGTAATGCTGGGTCTCATAGAATGAATTTGGAAGTCTTCCTTCCCTTTCTAAGTGTAAGTATTAACTCTTCTTTAAATACTTGCTAGAATTCACCTGCTAAGCTATCTGGTCCTGGACTTTAGTTTAATTTTTCATTACCTATTCAATTACATTGCTGGTAACCGGTCTGTTCAAAGTTTTCTAATTTTCCTGCTTCAATATTAGTAGGTGATATGTTTCTAGGAATTTATCTGTGTTGTCCAATTTATTGACATACAAGTTTTCATAATATTCTCTTAACAATCACTTGTGTTTCTGTGGTGTCAGTTGTTATTTCTTCTCTTTCATTTGTGATTTTGTTTGAGTTCTCTCTCTCTCTGGATGAGTCTGGCTAGAAGTTTATCAGTTTTATTGATCTTTTTAAAGAACCAGCTCCTGGTTTCATTGATCTGCTTCATTGTTTTTGTTTATTTGTTTGTTTTTTGTTTTAGTTTCTATATCATTTATTTCTGCTCTATTCTTTATTATTTCCTTCCTTCTGCTGGCTTTAGCTTAGTTTGTTATTTTCCTAGCTCCTTTGGCTGTAAGGTCATGTTGTTTTAAGATTTTTCTTGTTTCTAGAAGTAGGCTTGTATTACTATAAAGAATAGCAATAAGTTGATGATTGCTTAAATCTGAACACATTCTTTATTCCTCTCTCCCCCATGTTTTAGGTATATGGTGTCATATTTTATATCATTTTATTTTGTAAATCAATTGACTGATTTTTACAGATTTACTTATTTTTGCTGTTTTTGTGTTTCTTACTTTTCATCTCTTACTTATGGTCTTTCATTTCAATTCAAGGAGTCCCCTTTAATATTTCATATAGGCCTGGTTTAGTGGTCATGAGGTTCTTTAGCTTTTGTTTGAGAAACTTTATCTCTCCTTTTTTTCTGAATGATAGCATTGCTGGGTTGAATATTCTTGGCTGCCAATTTTTCCTTTCAGCACTTTGAGTACATCATGCCATTCTCTTACTGCCTACAAAGTTTCTGCTGAAAAATATGTTAATATCCTTATATAGTTTCTCCTTTTGTGGAACTGTCTTATTGTCTCTTGCTGTTTTTAAAATTCTTTTTTTTTTAAAGATTTTACTTATTTATTTGAGAGAGAGAGCATGAACAAGGGGGAGGGGAGAGGGAGAAGCAGACTCCTCATGGAGCAGGGAGCCCCTCTCAGGGCTTGGTCCCATGACCCTGAGATCCTGAAGGCCGATGCTTAACTGACTAAGCCACCCTGGCACTCTATGCTTTTAAAATTCTTTATAGTACTTCTTATCATTTTAATTACTATGTGTCTTGGTGTGGACCTCTTTGGGTTGATTTTGTTGAGGGATCTCTATGCCTCCTGCATCTGGATATCTGTTTCCTTCTGCAGACTAGGGAAGTTTTCAATTATTATCTCTTCAAATAAATTTTATGTCCCCTTCTTTCTCTCTCTTCTTCTTCTGGGATACCTATAATGTGAGTGTTATTATACTTGATGGAGCTGCCAAGTTTCTGTCTATTTTCACTTTGCATAATTTGTTTTCCTCTCACTTGCTCAGCTTGATTACTGCCCATTAGTCTGTTCTCCAGGTCACCAAATCATTAATCATTCCTCTGCTTCCTCTAACCTGCTATTTATCCCATTTAACATATTTTTTATTTCATTTATTGTGTTCTTCATGTCTGACTCATTCTTTCTTATCTCTTTTCTAAAGGTCTCATTGATGTCCTCCACTTTTTTCTCAAGTGTAGTTAGTATCTTTGTGATCATTACTTTAAATTCTCTATCAGATATATTACTTATATCTATTTTGCTTAGATCGTTTGCTGTGGTTTTCTCCTATTCTTTCATTTGGGATCCATTCCTCTGTTTTCTCATTTTGTCTAACTCTGTGTCTGTTTCTGTGTTAGTTTCTTACTCTTGAAATTAATAACCTTATGCAAAAGAGGTTCTGTAAGGCCCTGCAGTGCATGGGGTCTACTGTTCACCAGAACCTAGCACTTCAGGGATGTTTCCTATGTGTCTTGCATGTGCCCAGTTGTTGTGTCTTGTCCATTTTTTTCTTTCAGTCCATTTGTCTGTGTATGCACTGTCTTTGCCTGTTGTAAGAAGTGTTTGGTTCCCAGCCACAGTGGGGTGCTGTTTTAACAAGGTGTGCCCTGGTCTGCTTTCAAAATGAGACCTGCATTTGCAGTCACTGGAACCAGGGATTGTGTGGAGAGGGCCCATGATTTTAACAAGGTGAACTTCTGGACTTCTGCAGGGCCCACTGTGTGCTATGGCCACTAGGACTGAGGCCCTGCAAAACATGAGGGTTGGAGATATGATATTGCCAAGTTTGTGCTGGTCTTCTGGTGTAGGGCACGTACACCAAGACTGATGCAAGCAGATGGTTTGGTGTAAGCACATTTAGGTAGTGAATGCTAATACTGTCTGGTTCCCATAGACGGCAGTGTGTATTTGCTGGAGCGAGGAGGAGGGAAATGGTATTTGCCTTTGTTGCTGGAGAGGTCTCCCTGTGATTTCTGTCCCTCCAGGACATACTCTGAGATGAGTAAATAACTCTCCGTCCCATGTGCTCCAGGTGTTTTTCAAACTGCTGCTTCTACACTGTATTTCCATGATCTGTTTGCCATGCTATCTCTTTAAGGGCAGGGACTTAGCTTCTTGTGGCTCTCCAGGCTCTCCCAGAATTAAACCCTCCTGATTTTTAAAGTTCAAGCTTTAAGTCCCTCTAGTTGGAAGAGCTAATGGAATTTGGTCCCTTTTATTTTAATTTTTTTAAAAAAATCTTAAAAAAATTATTTATTTTTAGAAAGAATGAGTGGGAGGAGCAGAGGGAGAGGCAGAGGAAGACAATCCTCAAGCAGATTCCACAATGAATGGAAGAGCCTAAAGTGGGGCTTGATCTCAGGACCTTAACATCATGACCCAAGGCAAAACCAAGAGTCATATGCTGAACCTGACCCGTAGGTGCCCCTGCCCCTCACTTTTAAAACCAAATGCTGTTGTGATTCATCTTCCCCATTCAGGCTCTATAAGTGTGAAAGTCTGTTTCTCACCCTTCTCTATGACCCCTGCTCCCTCCCTGCTCTGGGACAGCCACAGTCTGTTTCTCTCCACACCATGTCTCCATCCTTCCTACATAACCTCTTGGAGGTGGCTTCTTCTCTACATTAAGTTGTGGAGCTTGCTTTGCAAATCATTTGCTCTTCAGGTCATTTTCTGGGCTATTCACGCCGATGTGAGTGTTATCTAGTTGTATTATAGGACGAGGTAAGCTTAGGGTCCTTTCATCTACCATCTTCCTAGTCTCCTCTATTTGACTAATTTTAAGACAGACCTTGAGCTAAAAGTGGCTGCCTAAGGTGCTTATCAATACCTGACACTCAGACACAGTGTAAAAGAATAAATGTTTGCTATTTTAAGCTGCTAATTCTTGGAGTTTGGTTTTACACAACAATGATGAACACAGAAAATATTTGAAAGAAAGAGTAAGAGAGAGATCAGCTGTAACTGGAGAACTGGAAGGAAGCCTGGGGGAGGGACTTAAAATAGAGCTTAAGAGATGAAGGGCCTTCTTAATGGAGCAGAAGACCATAGGCCTCCCAAGCTGACTGATGTCTGAGTTAATGCAGAAACATCAGCCAGTGGTGGGTGTGATTGATGGAATGTGGGGGAGATTGGGTACTGGAAATTCCCATAAACACATATAGGATGGGAATGACTGAAAATGGTAACACGGTGACAGAGTTTGAATGCCTGCCTGAGGAGTTTCATGTTGTCTGAATTTGTGGGAAAAAAATCCAGCCACTTGGACAGTGAATTGCAGTAAGAGAAACTACTGCCAGAAAGACCAGCCAGCAGCCTGTCAGGGAAATAATGAGCTCTGAAAGTTTTGGCTGGGGAGGGGAAGCAGTAAGAGGGAAATAACCTGATAGCTACTGCTTAGGCCTAATTGAATGGGGTCCAGGGTGAACTGATGCAGGGAAGGAAGGAGAAGGGGGACGAACAATGACTCATGCTTTCAGCCTGCAGGTCAGGAGAAGAGTGATGTCTTTAATCAAACAGAGGGAACATAGGAGGGAAAGTTTGGGGAAGACAGTAAGAAAGAAGCAGGCAGATAAATAATAAGTCCTCATGGTGATGCCATACACTGGCATTTTCTAAATAATTTGGAGCCATTATATTATGTGTTCCTCACAACACTTCTATAGAGAAAGGGCACACCTCATCTTCTTCATCTGGGACATGAAGAACACCAAAAAAATCAAGAGTCATTAATTTGGCCAAGGTCACAGAACTGGTAAATAACAAGTCTGGGACAAGAATTCATTTGTCCTGATGAATGGCTCTGTGTTTTTCATTGTATTCAACTAGGAATACAATTAATAACACAATGTTTAATAAACAGATATTAGATATGCACATCAGTGATGTTTAGACAGAGGAGAGGTAGTGAAATCTTCTGTTCTCGAAGATTCCTGTACATTAACAACGTAGAAATCAGTGAACAGCCTCAGACTTCACCATTTCTGGAATCTACCATCAGGCTGAGGGGAAGAGAGTTCATTCTTCATTGTCCTTTCTCAGCTTCTCATTGATGGCTTTTCAATTTTCCCTTTGAAAATCATGTTTTCTTGATATCCCTTGACAGACCTCCAAGGCTTTGAAATTACCTACAACCTAAAAAACATGCATTTGAATTATGTGGATAGATTGGTTTATTCCCAGTACACATTTTGTTTCTTATGCAGGAACTTTTATTTCAGAGGTGTGGATAATGCCATTGATTAAAATGCCAGTATCACACTGGAAATCTAACTCAGGTCATAGATTTATTTTAAATTAATAGTAAATTGAAAATGTTTTAGAACAGCAATACACGCTTGCTAACATTTAGTTCATATCTTTGAGAAAGACACAGTCTGGTAGATTTATCAGATAATTGGATAAATATAACAACATAGAATTCCAAATTTTCAGTTCCTTTAGGATTGTCAGAAGCATGAATTTACCTACAGGAAATTCCTAATGTGAGAACTAGGGTATTCTCTGGTATTTAAGTTGTTTTGTATTAGAAAATATATATAAAGAGTAATTAAGTTAAGGAATTGGGTAGATATCAGATCTTCTATTAACTTGGGTACAATGCAGAGGTATAAAGATTTGCTCTGAATATAAGGATTCCTTTAATATTCTTATACAGGTGAGTAATAAAATAAGACTATGATATACAAATATCACTCTGAGGTCAGTATGACTGATTATGAAGAGATAAAGGTAGACAAAGAGAAACTTTATGTCTAAGTGAGAGAAGTTTGGAGCTTGAACAAAATCTGGGAAAGGAGAGAAGTGGGTTGTGGACTACTTCTAGAGCGGGAGCGAGTCTGAGGGAGCCAAATGGATGAGTAAAGATGCTCATCTTAAAGATGAGCGAACAGGGGCATCAAAATTATGTTTCAACAAAATACAAAAATACAGATGGATAAACCAAAAAAGACAGGGTTTCTGAAGTCCACAACATGCAAATAAGAGGTAGCCTAAAGAGTCTTGTGCTGTGACTTGAGAAGAAAGAGAAAGTGTCCCAGTGGGGTTTATGACTAGATTAGAGTTGGAAAGAATTCAGTCAAGCGGAGTTGGTGAATCCAGAGAAATGGGAGCAATTAGGAAAACTGGATGAAAACCAGCTATAATCATCCTGGTGTAAAGTAGAGCTATGAGTGATTTGACAAGTCATAATACAAGTTAAAAGAGTGAATGTAAAAATAAGACAATAAGAAGGAGATAAAAGGGAAAGACAAGTGACAAATGAAATGTGTATTAAATGAAGCAAAACAAATTTCAAAATTCAGAGTTGTTCTGATTAATTCAGGATGTCTGTTCATATTATGCTATTCTATAAGGGAAACTCCTCAGAGATTGAGGAAAATGTGATTTCTTTCTCAGTAGGAGGAAATACATAGCAATTCCCACATGAGAGTCATTTTTCTTTCTAGCTGTCTCTTTCTGCATCTCCTGAGGGTTCAAATAAGATGGTCACATCTTCCTATGTCAAGAGGCCTCTGTCCAGCTTATGAGGACCAGTGAGTGGCCATGCCAATTCCCTGACAATCTTTCTTCCTAGAGTTTATGAGAAAATGATTCTAAGCAGAGAGGCTGGACCCATCCCCATCAGAGTCAATTTAAGATTCTTCTTTCTTGGCATGAAAGTCTCATTTTGAAAAGACTATAGAAATATTTCCTCTTTAATTATAATCTCTCCAGTGTCTACCGTGTATTCATTTCTCCAGATATTTGATTGATCTCTGGGCATTTCAGATTCCTTTGACATGAGAAAGGATAATGAATTCTTTGCTAAACAAGCATTGAGCCCAAATGAGCATTTCTTTTTCTTTCATTATGAGTTGTCTTATATTAAGTCATTCCAGTGTGTATACATCAAGAGTCAACTCCTCCTAAGATACAGCAAACTGAAAAAAGTTATGTTTTGTTTTAAACGATTAATGCCAAGCCCTTACTTCCTCTCAAAAATCAGTTTATGTCATGAGTGGTGTGAAACTAACAGTCCAGGCTAATGCTCTGGGCACCGGTCCTTTCCCCATGAGATTATCACTTTGGAGATCGATGTTTTTGCAGGGCTCATGATGTTGTAGGAATTCGTCATTTTAATGGATTCCAGTTAGGTGCTCTGTAAAACCAGTTCTGTTAGAGGATTCAACAGTTCTGTGTTTATAATTCTATACTATGCTGGGGGTCATAACTACACCCACTGATTGATGAAGAAATTTTTTTAAAAAATTTTATTTATTTATTTGACAGACAGATCACAAGTAGGCAAAGAGGCAGGCGGGGGCAGGGGAGTGAAGCAGGCCTCCTGCTGAGCAGAGACCCTTAATGTGGGACTCGATCCCAGGACCCTGGGATCATGACCCGAGCAGAAGGCAGAGGCTTTAACTCACTGAGCCATCCAGGCACCCCTGCTGAAGGAGTTTTGAAGGTAAGTATTTAGTTTGTGGTTTTCTTGACTCTTGGGTTTCTGGAAATGAAAGTCACAATTCTTTCCTGAAGCCTCACCAACAGGCCTTTTATTTCTATTCTGTCATAGTGAAGTTTCTTTCTGTTCACATCCTGAATGTCTGACAGAAAGAGGAATACAAATGATTGAGTGGATAACACAGGCAGTCAGAAAGCATTGTTGACAGAAGTTATTGTATCAACTACTTTGTTACCATTTCTTAATGCTAACTTTAACTGAACTGTGAAATTGACTTTAGATTAGATAGATCCCATAAAAAAGATTACATTTTTTGAGATGTGACTAGATAATCCCATTGGCAAGCAAAAAAAGGAAATACCAAAATGTTTCAGTTTCAACTAAATGTTATCTTAGTTTTAAATATAAATTTCTGTGTGTGCCATATTTTTATGGTCATGAATATTATACACAGATACAGTTGCTATTACTTTTATGTTAGTATTCTAAAACATTGGCTCGGCTACCTCTCCCTTAGGAAAAAAGTTTAAAAGAGGAGAAAAAATTTACACTAAAATGTTTCTTCCAAAAATATTTATTTATTTATTAAATTTCCCCAGAAATATTTGTTTGTTTATTTATTCATTCATTTATTAAATTTCTTCCAGAAATATTTAGAAATTCCAGATTATTTTTCAATGATGGTACTATCTGGAGTTCAATTCGAATGAATATTCCTGCCTTTAAAAATTTTTTTTAAATTTAGGGTGCTTGGGTGGGTCAGTGGGTTAAAGCCTCTGCCTTCAGCTCAGGTCATGATCTCAGCGTCCTGAGATCGAGTCCCACATCAGGCTCTCTGCTCAACAGGGAGTCTGTTTCCTTCCCTCTCTCTCTGCCTACTTGTGATCTCTCTCTCTCTCTCTGTCAAATAAATAAATAAAATCTTAAAAAAACTTTTTTTTAATTTAAATTCAATTTAGTTAACATCTAGCATGTTATTAGTTTCAGGGGTAGAATTTAGTGATTCATCAAATGCATATAACACTCAATTCTCATTACATCAAGTGCCCTTAATGCCCATCACCCAATTACCCCATCTGCCCATACACCACCCCTGTAGTAACCCTGTTTGTTTCGGTTTATTAGGAATCTTCTATGATTTGCCTCACCCTCTTTTCATCTTTTTTTTTTTTTTTTTTTTTTTTTTTTTTTTTTTTTTT
>NC_081561.1:136640026-136736024 GCF_022355385.1 Mustela nigripes | reverse complement strand
TCACTTCTCCGCCGGTCCTACCTTTCAGAAAGTGGTTGATTTTCTGTTTCCAGAATTGCTGTTCTTCTTCTCTTCGATCTGCCGATGGATTTTCAGGTGTTTGCAATCTTTAGATAAGCTATCTAGCTGAACTCCGGCTAGCTGAAGCAGTCTCAGCTTGCTACTTCTCCGCCATCTTCGTGAGTCCAGCTCCCCTCTTTTCATCTTATTTTATTTTCCCTTCCCTTCCCCTGTATTTGTTTTGCTTCTTAAATTCCACATATGAGTGAAATTGTATGATATTTTTCTTTCTCTGGCTTATTTCGCTTAGCATACCTTCTAGTTCTATCCATATCATTGCAAATGGCAAGATTTCATTCTTTTTGATGGCTAAGTAATATTCCATTGTATATTTGTATACTACAACTTCTTTATCCATTCATCTGTTGAAGGAAATCTGGTCTAGTTCCATATTTTGGTTATTGCAGACATTGCTATTAAAAACATTAGGGTGCATATATCCTTTTGAATTAGTATTTTTGTATTCTTTGGGTAAATAACCACTAGTGGAATTACTGGATCATATAGTATTTCTATTTTTAACTTTTTGAGGACCTCCATAGTGTCTTCCACAGAGGTTTCACCCAGTTTTCATTCCCACCAACAGTGCACCAGGGTTCCTTTTTCTCCACAACCTCCCCAACACCTGTTTCTTCAGTTTATAAGCTATTCTGACAGGTGCAAAGCAATAGCTCATTGTGGTTTTGATATGCATTGCAGTTTTGATGAATGATTTTGAACATCTTTTCATGTGTCTATTAGCCATCTATATGTCTTCTTGGGAGAAATGTCTGTTTATGCCTTCAGCTCATTTTTAATTGGGTTATTTGTGTTTTTTGCTATTGAGTTGTATAAGTTCTTTATGTATATCAGATACTAGTCCTTGATCAGTTATGTCATTTGCAAATATCTTCTCCCATTCAGTATGTTGTCTTTCAGTTTTGCTTGTTGTTTCCTTTGCTGTGCATAAACTTTTTTATTTTGATGTAGTCCCGATAGCTTATTTTTGTATTTGTTTCTCTCTCCTAAGGGGGCCTAGCTAGAAAAATGTTGCTATCACCAATATCAGAGATTACTGCCTGTGTCCTCTTCTAGGATTTTTATGGTTTCAGATCTCATATTTAGGCACTTAATCCACTAAGATCTTATTTTTGAGCATGGTGTAAGAAAGTAGTCCAGTTTCATTCTTTAGTGTGGAGCTGACCAGTTTTCCCAACACTATTTGTTCAAGAATCTGCATTTTCCTATTGCATATTCTTGCCTCTTTTGTGGAAGATTAATTGACCATATAAATTGGGCTCATTTCTGGGCTTTCTATTCTGTTCTATTGATATAGTTATCTATTTTTTGTGCCAGTACCATACTATTTTGATTGCTACAACTTTGTAGTATATCCTGAAATCTGGGATTGTAGTGCCTTCAGTTTTGTTTTTCTTTTTCAAATTTTCGTTGACTTTTTGGGGTTTTTTTGTGGTTCTACACAAATTTGGGCATTATTTGTCCTAGTTCTGTGAAAAATGCTGTTGATATTTTTATAAGGATTGCATTAAATCTGCAGATTGCTTTGGAGAGTATGGACATTTAAACAATATTTGTTCTTGTAATCTGTGAGCATGGAATAACTTTCCATTTGTTTGTGTTATCTTCAATTTCTTTAATCAATGTTTTATAGTTACAGAGTCCTGTTTTATAGCTTATAGAATACAGGTCTTTTAACTCTATGGTTAAGTTTATTTCTTAAGTTCACTAACCCGAGGAACCTAAATTCTGAGCATCCACAGCCCCCATTATTGCTCCACTCTAAGCTCCTGCTCTTTCTCACAGCAATTTGTGAAATTTTTCAGACTGTGAAGGAGAGGACCCCATGCCAGCTCTCTCTCCAGATTCTCAACAGAGCTGTCTACCTCACTTATAATCAGTACCATGCAGTTTTCACAGCTTTCTGCCTCAAGGGAGGGAAGTAGGTGAGAGTTGGAAATGAAAGTGAAAGAAGCAAAGGTCATAATTTACAAACCGTTCTCAATGTAAAAACATTAGGAAAGAAGGTATCCAGGATTCAGATTATAGATCTCAGTTCATTTCTTGATGCTTTACTTCATGCCTCAATAATTACAGGATATTAATATATCCATCATCTAAAATTTCACAGGTTATTATGTTTCTGCACCATCAAGTTTCAGAAAGAGATGTGGCCTTAATTATGTTTAGGAATAAAGTTAAACATCTCATATTCTTTCTAAGATTTGGGGTTTTCTCATTTTGTTCTTACTTTATCGTGGAATATAATATACAAAAATGGAAGAATTGAAACATACATGCATACTTAGGGTCAGTAATATATGAAACTATTAAACTATAAATTCATCAGTGACCACCTCCAGAATTACTCAATATTTAATCAACAGTTTGAAATCCATTACAACTGAATTAGGCCTCATGGTATTCAAATCCAATACAACATTTTCTATTTGATTGGGATTCCAATTAGAGGAGACATACTTCATATCAAAGTCAATTAGAAGTTTTGCTGAAACCAGTTCAGAACATGCTGTTCCATCAGAAGGAGCCCTGGCAGTCTACCTGACAATGTGCCAAAGAAAATTTAGAATTAGCACAATTGGGTACTTACTATCTAGTGTGTAAAGAACTTATCAAAGCCTCAGGAAAAGACATATATAAATCTTTCAAAGCAAATAACTAAGATTTCTTGGCATTTGATTGCACCTCATAAAAATGAAAAGATACCTCAAATTTTCTGTTATGAAATGTTAATTATATGTCTCCAGTGCCCCCTGCTCTTTAATGTTTATAGTGGTTATTTATGTGGGTATAAGACTTTCGCTTTTGTTTTTGTTTTAATTTTATTTTACAAAAGCAACTCTACAAGGTTTAACATGTTCTCAGTCAAATGACCACTAATAAAAGGAAATAATGAAAAAAAAACAGCAACTACACACATCAATGGTGTTTTAGAGGATGTGTTATGAATGCAGAAATAAACAAGTATGTAAGTGTGTGTGCACACACTGATCTGTGTGTGTGAAGACACAGACCTATTAATAAAATAGCTACCAGAGGTGAAAGAACTTTGGTTCACTTGCCAGATAATCTTCCTTAAAAATTTATGGCTGATATAAGATTTTGACTGGAACAGCTATTTTTCATATCTGAGGATACTGCTCAGATAAAATCTCCATGATAGCCAGTCAAGCATTAATTGGAATTTTTAATGGAAAATAAACCATCACTAAAATTGTTACTAGGTACTAAAAAATGTAATGTGTCATTTTTACTGTTACGCCTACATTTTGTCAAACTAAAAGTGAAACAAGAACACTAATAATGAGCAAGGTAAACTGGTTATTTACAAGGTAACTAAATTGAGAAAATGAGTAGAAGAAAAAAATCTTTATAAACCGGATTAATCTTTCTATCAAGGTTTTTAGTTAATAATGGCAGAAATGTCTGAAATTTCAATCTACAAAATGTGGGGGGTGCAAATCTTGCAAGTTCATCAGACAGTGCATACCTCAATCTGTGTTTGGAGAGCACTTGTTCTGTGTGATACTTGTTGAGAAGAGCTTGAGTAGATAAATCAACTTGTGAATAAAAATTACTGCCCACCCTCCTTTCTATGCTCTTGACATCCACTTACCTGCAGAAAAAATAAAAACTCTCTTTAGCTTTCTTTAATTGACTTTCAATCAATCAGGTATAGACAGATAAAACAAATGTCATATGGAACATTTTTGGAATTTTGGAAATTTGCATAACAAATTCCTACAACTCTATTACTTTTCATATTCTGATTTTATATGTTGAGAGACTGAAAGACACATTTAACCATCTGTGAAATGGTTAACTGAGGGAAAGGGATGTCAGAGAATCCTTGCATGATAAAATGTCACATATCACACATACCTTTTATATCCAATGATTTAACCCAAAATCTATATTTCAGGAGGAGTCAACTGTTTTATTCTAGTATTCTAGGGGCTTCTTAAACAGTTTGTGTACACCTTTATTATAATATGTAGTACAACTTAATTTAATGTTTTAAGGTGAAAAATAACATAGCACACGCAAATACACTTGCTTATTTTTTAATTAATACTGATAGACTCATCAACCAGATTAATTAATACAATTTATCTTAACAGTATCTGACAAATCTGCTATCATCCCTCATGATTTCATTCCCCTCTATTCTTCCTTCAGAGTTCATCACTACAGTGAATTTTGTTTCATCACTTACTGGGGAATTTTAAAAAAATATTTATTTATTTATTTGACAGAGATCCCAAGTAGGCAGAGAAGCACGCAGGGAGGCGGGGTGGGGAGGGGGAGCAGGCTCCCTGCTGAGCAGAAAGCTCTATGTGGGTCTCGATCCCAAGACCCTAAGATGATGACCTGAGCCGAAGACAGCGGCTTGACCCACTGAGCCACCCAGGTACCCACTTACTGGGAATTTTTAAATGCGGTTTATCTTCTATGGATGTATCACTGAATAATATATTGTTTATTTTCATAGCCTTATAATTTACATATCATGAAATTACCTATTTTAAGTGTACATTTCAGTGACTTCTGATAGATTTGTAGAGTGATACCATCATCACCAAATTCAGTTTTAGAACAGTTCCATCACCTCCCCAAATTCCCCCCTCAAGGGTCCATAATAAATCCTCATATTTACGTTTAGTCCTAAGCAAACACATATCTGCTTTCTGCTTCTGTTTCTATAGTCTTTGCCTTTTCTATGTATTTCATATAGAGAGAATAATACAATATGTGTCTTTCATGTGTGGTTTCTTTACCAGAGCATGTTTTTCATGTTCATTCATCTTTTTATATCACTCAGTGGTTCATGTCTTTTTCATGTTACAGAGTATGCCATCATTTGGATATTCCATATTATGTTCCTACATTTACCAGTTGCCTAATATGATTAATGCTATTTATGAACATTTATATTCAAACTTTTGTGTAATTATGTTTTCATTTTTCTTGTTTAGAAACCTGAAAGTTGGATCACTGAGTAGCAAGGTAAGTGTACTTTCCATTTTCAGCAAACTGCCAAATCCTTTTCAGAGTAACCATGTCGTCTAAATTCCCACAGCTATGTGTAAGGGTTATAAAGCTATGTGTAAGGGCTGTAAGTTCTCCACCTCACCAATGCATAGGTCTTGTCTGTCTTTTATATTTTGGTCATTCTAGTATACATTTAATAGTACTTCATTGTGATGCTAATGTGCATTTTTATAATAAATGATCTTTAGCATCTTTTTATGTACTTATTTGCTATTTGTACATCTTCTGTAGTGAAGTGTCTACTGATACATTTTGTCTTTAAAACTTTTTGTTTTATTTATAATTAAACTGTAAGAACTCTTTTTATATATTGGATAAAAGTCTTTTATCAAATATATTCTTTTCCAGGTTTTAACCCACTGAGTCGCCCAGGTGCCCCAAAGTTCCCATTTTTATATCTAAGAAATTTTTTCCTAACCCAAGGTTACAAAGTTTTTTGGTAACTATTTTTATTTTTTCTATTTCCTATTTTTAAATTTATTTAAATTCAGTTAGCCAAGGGATAGTACATCATTGATTTTTGATATGATGTTCAAGGATTCATCAGTTTAGTATAATACCAGTGCTCATCATATCACGTGACCTCCTTAATGTCCATCACCCAGTTGTCCCATCCCCCCACCCACCTCCCTTTCCACAGTCGAGTGTCATATGGTCTCAAAGATTTTTTACTACGACTTCTTTTAGAGTTTTCTAGTTTAAGTGTATATATTTAAGAATATAATCTATTTTGATCTATATTTTTTAATTTTGATATACATAAATTTTGATTTATATACATAAATTTTTGATTTGATATACCTAATTTTGATTTACATAAAATTCATTTTCTATCTGACATCATCTGTTAACAATAAGTTTAGATTAGTTGTGAGATATAAGATCAATGCACAACAATCAATACATACATACATTAACACCTTACATGTAAAACCAAAATTAAAAACAGAATATCACTTATAATTCATCCGAAGAAAATGAGGTACTTAGACATAAATCTAAAAAAACTTGTGCATAATATTATCTGAAAATTCTGATGAAATATATCAAAGGAAACCTAAATAGGTTAGGAGACATATGATGTGTATGGTTTGGAAGACACAACATAATAAGGGTTCCAAATGAGCCATCAAGCCAAGAAAGGTCATATAGGAGCCTTAAATGCATATTGCTAAGTGGAAGAAGCCAGTCTGAAAATGTTACAAACTCTATGACTTCAACTGTATGACGTAAAGATAAAACTATTGAGACAGTAAAAAGATCAATGGTTGCCAGTGGTTTGAGGACAGGGAAAGATAGATGAATAGGTGGACCATGGGAGATTTTTAGGGCACTGAAACTATTCTACTCGCAATTGTAATGGAGGATACATGACATCGTGCATTTGGAAAAACCCATAAAACTCAATGGCACAAAGAAGAAGCCCTAATGTAACTTAAGAACTAAACTTAATAATGATGTTATCAAGGGACGCCTGGGTGGCTCAGTTGGTTAAGCAGCTGCCTTCAGCTCAGGTCATGATCCCAGCGTCCTGGGATTGAGTCCCACATCGGGCTCCTTTCTCGGCGGGGAGCCTGCTTCTCCCTCTGCCTCTGCCTGCCATTCTGTCCGCCTTTGCTCGCTCTCTCTCCCTCTCTCTCTGACAAATAAATTAAAAAAAAATAATGATGTTATCAACATTGGTCCATCAATTTTAATAAAGCTACCACACCAATGCAAGATGTTAAAAATAGGAAAATGGAGACAGGGAAAAGTAGAATATGAAAACTGTAAAAACAAACCCATGAATGAAATAAACTCAGATCTGTGCTATTGTACCATAAATATATTTGATAAAATATAGAAAAATATTTTTATGAGTGATTTATTAAAATTGTAAATATACTTTGGCAACTATTTTTTATCAGGGCATTGACGTAGGCACTGAGGTTGCTCTCATCCTGCGTATAAGGGATTTTCAATCCTCAACTAACTCCAGAAATAAGGTAACATGTATGACATGGTGAAGTTTGTCCCATAGAATTCACTTCCTTTGAGTACTGGCTCAAATGTAACATTCTAAGAGATGTACACCCTGGCCCTTTTGTTGAAACTGTGACTCGCTCTAATCTCAGAATTCTGACAGTCCTATCGCACTTTTGCTTAGGATGCACTGTAGGATGTATTCATATAAAAGAACAACTTCTGAGTGAAGGGGAGAGGGCTAAGAAGTAACCTTAGGCGAGGACATGTGAAGTGTTTTGATTTAGGTGGTGTTACTTCGAGCACGTTATTATGGCTCTTGTGCTAACTTGATGATGGGTTACCATAGATAGGCCATGCTATACTCCATATCCTCTGAACAGTCACAGTGACAGGGCTGGCTGGCTAGAACTTAACTGGACTGTTAGAGCCATTAGAACAAAAATCATTCTTTGAAGCATCCAAGGAAAATGAGAAGTATTTGTATTTGTATTTTTTATTTATATTTTTAATATTTTTGAAAATGAAATTTTCAAAAAAATCTCTGGATTTATGGTTGCTCTGTACGACTCTTTTTATGCTGATATTGTCAACTTTGTAGTATCTTTTTTTAAGTACATTTTTAAAAGATTTTATTTATTTATTTTGGAGAGAGAGAGAGTGATTGCATGCACAAGTGGAAAGGGAGAGACAGGGAGGGAGAGGGAGAAAGAATCTGAAGCGGACTCTGCACTGAATGCAGAGCCCAATGTGGGGCTCAATCCCATAACTGAGATCATGACCTGAGCCCAAACCAAGAGTCAGATGCTTAACCAACTGAGCCACCCACATGCCCTAGTAGTATCATTTTAAAAATCCATTGTTTTCTTCAAATCTCATTCTACCAAGAAAGATGAATGTAGGGCGCCTGAGTGGCTCAGTGGGTTAAGCCTCTGCCTTCGGCTCAGGTCATGATCCCAGGGTACTGGGATTGAGCCCCGCATCGGGCTCTCTGCTCCTCAGGGAGCCTGCTTCCTCCTCTCTCTCTGCCTGCCTCTCTGCCTACTTGTGATCTCTCTCTGTCAAATAAATAAATAAAATCTTAAAAGAAAGAAAGAAAGAAAGAAAGAAAGAAAGAAAGAAAGAAAGATGAATGTAGCTTTTATGGCACACCAAATTTGAACCTACAAAATCCTAAACTAAATTGTAAGAAGTCAACAGAAGTAGCTCTAAGTAAAGACATGTCCTCTCTCTCTTTTTAGTCTCTTGGGTCCTCAAGAATTTATGTATTTTTTCTCAAAACATTAACTATTAGGTTTGTGTCTATCAGAAAGTTAAAAGTATGTGACACTCAGTTAATATGCAAAAGCCTTGCATGTGGCAATGGCAAACAGCTGCTGGGCCAAGTGTTACTGAAAGCTATGAAGGGCAGGAGCGCTGGCTGTGATTACAATGAAAGTTTGGGGACTGGTTTGGCCCAGTGGTACTTGACTGTCACAGACAGGCTGCCCACAAAACTAACACTTGGAAAGATCACCATGGAGATGACTTTTGAAATAAACAAAGAAAATGTGAACATTTCCATCTGACTGTAAGTTGTTCATCCGTGTGTAATGGTCAAGGGAGATTAGCCTGTCCACACTAGAAACTGCAGAAACCGTAGGACTGGATACCTTTTCTTTGGATCAACTGTAGAGGAGAGTGTTTTGACTTAGGATAATGTGTGGTGATTATATGTAAAAATAAAAGTGCAACAGAAAATTAACCTTATCACATGTGCTTCATACTGCTGACATAATTTATCTCTTTTAGGGTGTCCCTCTCAGGACATTCATTAAGTTAACTTATGAGCTCCAACTGCAACAAGACACAGATTTATACGAAGTAAAATTTTTTAAAGAAGTTTTTTATAGACAGTGATAAGTAGGTATCAGTTAGGTGTATGTTTAGTTTGAGGATTAAAAAAAAAACCTTCCTTCTTTGTTTGTTAATATCCTCCAGGCCACCATATCCCTCAATCTAGCTTAACAGTAATTTATTTTGCAAGTAAATACATACAATAAAGACCAGATTTAAAAAAAAAATCTTCAATTCATAAAAGCAAGTATTAATAATGGGAAGAAAATTCTGAAGAAAAATTTTATTCTTCTGAGATGTTCTGTATTATAGAACAATATATAGAATGAAGGTGAATTAAGGGATAGACTACTATAACTAGAATTTAGTCTCTTTCATTAATTAGTTATATGACCTTGGACAAGCCACATAATCTCAGAGTTTCACTTTTCAATCAGAAAAAAATGAAAGCAATGGTAAAGTTTCATTGATCTACCTATGTTGTGAAGACTAAAAGACAGTGAGATAGAGAAGGCCTTGTAAATACTCAAACACAATACAAATAAGTCACTGTTATTAATATCTGTTTGCATTGTGACCGAGGAAAGAAATATTTTAGCTGCAAATCAGTTCATGGTAAAGTGAATTGTACCATATCTCCTAGAGGGCATACCATTGATCTCAAGTGTCTCAGTAGACTCAGATTTATGACTAGCTGTAATTAAAGCCTACTAAGGCATTTGATTTTAATCAATTTGCTTTTAATTTTTAAAAAATTCACTAAATTCATGTAAGTGCATAAGTTCTGCTATTAAATATTATTGCAGGTTCATTGTCAAATGCATATAATTTAAAATACTATGTAAGTCCCCCTTTCATAATTATCTTTAAAAATATAAAGCCCTAAAAGTGTTTTCATTCTTTGTAAAGACCATGTCTTTTAAAAATAAGTTGATGATTGTCAAGATAGTCCAGCTAATTATTCCTAAATATTTTGCAATCTTCTATAAATTATTAATTTCAGATTTTTAGTTTTCCACTGTTGCCATTCCGTTATATAGGCAAAGTAGACCAGTAGGCACAGTATCCAACGCACTATTACCCCAGATATAGATAAATATATGTGGTAGTACACAGATCTTTGACATATTCTTAATTCTAATCTATTTCTTTTCTTAAGAAGAAGATTTATTTATTTATTTATTTTATAGAGAGAGTGAGTGCAAGCTAGGGAAGAGGCAGGGACAGAGGGAGATGGAGGGGGAAAATCCTAAGCACACTCCCCACTGAGTGTGAAGCCTGACACTGGGTTGGATCTCAGGAACCTGAGATTGTGACTTGAGCCAAAATCATGAGTTGGACATTTAACTAACTGAGCCACCCAGTTTCTCCTACTCTATTATATTTCTATTTTCCACATATCCCAGCCTGTAATTGAAACATTTGAAATAGGCCATGGTATTTATACGTGTTTACTTTTGTCCTCATGGGGATAAATGTATTATTTTCTGAAGATTATGGGAATAGAAGACTTTTCTGTCCTAAACATTACATCCTTTATGTATTTGTCAGAGTAATCCTTAGTAATATAACGTTAAACTTCCTAGTTGTTCATTAGCACCTGACTTGTTACTGGTGAGGATATATAGATCATTTTATTTTTCCTTTTCTGAAGAAATTTAATCTCCTTCTCAATTGTCTACATCAAAATTTACCCCATTACTTTCATTTTTAGAGTACCTGATGCTTGTTTAGAGTCCTTCAACATCCCATAATGGATTTTTCTCAGTTATGTCAAATTAAATATGTATATATAATAGTATATATAATAGTATGTACCTAGAATTATGAAATTTGAAATATTATTTAAAGTATTATTTTTTATTCTGTCAAGGAAACATGAATCCACTGGCACATTTTAAATGGTGAAATGTCAGGGCACCTGGGTGGATCAGTGGATTAAAGCCTCTGCCTTTGGCTCCGGTCATGGTCCCAGGGTCTTGGGATAGAGACCCACATTGGGCTCTCTGCTCAGCAGGGAGCCTGCCTCCTCCTCTATCTCTCTCTGCCTGCTTGTTATCTCTGTCTGTCAAATAAATAAATAAAAATCTTTAAAAAAAAATAAATGGTGAAATGTCTTGCATAATAAAAAATACTCCAAAGATATAAAATAACCATGAGTTACAATGGCAAAGCTTGAGAGTTTATCTCATCTAGCCATTAAAACTCAATCAGGAATACTATGCAGCCATCAAAAGAAATGAAATCTTGCCATTTGCGACAACATGGATGGAACTAGAGCATATCATGCTTAGCGAAATAAGTCAAGCAGAGAAAGACAACTATCATATGATCTCCCTGATATGAGGAAGTGGTGATGCAACATGGGGGCTTACGTGGGTAGGAGAAGAATAAATGAAACAAGATGGGATTGGGAGGGAGACAAACCATAAGTGACTCTTAATCTCACAAAACAAACTTAGGGTTGCTGGGGGGAGGGGGTTTGGGAGAAGGGGCTGGGATTATGGACATTGGGGAGGGTATGTGCTTTGGTGAGTGCTGTGAAGTGTGTAAACCTGGTGATTCACAGACCTGTACCCCTGGGGATAAAAATATATGTTTATAAAAAATAAAAAATTAAAAAAAAAAAACTCAATCAGGTTCTTATAAAAATTTTCTACAGTGTCTGGGGGATAGAACACTTCCGAGTGCTGGAAGGTAGTATTCTTCTTACCCCATCAATGTGCACTAAGTGATAGCTCCTCTTCAGAATTCTTTAAATCTGAGAAGTGAGATTAAGGAAATAACTTTTATATATTTTCCTTCCAGCTCCACTCTTGAAGCTCATAACTACAAACATTTAGGGATGCAGTTTTTCAAACTCTCCTCTACTATACTAGAAATTCTTGAAGAAAGCATCCGAGAAAGTGCATATTTGGGACATCATAGCACAATGAAGAGTGCCTCAGAGCAGACATGCCACAAACCTTTTTCCTTGGGCAGCACTGGCCAAACCTGAGTGTTTCCCTGGAGCAGAGGTAGAGTAGACCCCCAGAGGAGGTTGAATTTGCAGAAGAGCTATGTGTATTTCATACAGTAGCCTTCTTTTATGTTCATCCAGTTAATTTATATGAAAATCACTGGAAAGCCAAGCAATTTTAACCATTCATCTGTATTCCAATTGCATCCAATCGGTGTCTTCTAAGAAATTGGATCTCAAATTATCTGTTTTACAAGCAGACAAATTTGCTGGTATTCAAATAATGATTTAATTACTTTGGATCAGACTTGATATGACTATATGTTTGGAAAATCTCCCGCAATACATGTTTGCAGAATGTAGGTGTATTTTAAATGATCCATAACTTCTCAAATTACGCATAATAGATGATTCAATTAAACAGGAAGTTCAGGTTGAAAGAGGAGGTATGTGAAAGAAGTAGGTAAGGTGTAAAACATTTTATTTGTGTAAGATTAAAACTTTATGACCCAAGATTTGCAATAAAAATCAAATTGAAAATACCTAGCATGAACATGTTAGAGTTGATGAAGATAAAATGAAAATTAATAAAGCATCTTCATCTGAAAAGATGCGGGAATCGTGGGCAAGCATCGGGGTATCTAATCATCATCTTCCCCAAGATGATTAGATGCTTTGTTTTTTCAGAACAAGGACATTGTGTTTTTTCATTCTGGCACCAAGTTTTGTGGCCTTATTGCTTCCACTAATTTCCCCGTTTGTCCTAATGACTAAGCTATTTCCAAAGCTGAGTGATTAACAATACAATGTGTCACCTCTGTTGTTTGTATCAGAAACTGGCTTGAGATTTCTTGAGCTTTCTAACATTAAACATGGTCAGAAGCAGTCCCTGGAGACTTTAGTGTCTTAAATTTTTCATTTAACTATTAGCACAGGAGATAAACAATCTTATGTCCTTGGAGGAAACCAAGTGGGTACTGAGAACTCTGGTACAGAAAATAAGACCCAGAGGAGGAGAGGGAAAAAAAAAAAAAAAAAAAAAAAAGAAAAGAAAAAGAAGAAGAAGATCTAATATACATCTGACAGATTTAGGAGAAGGAAAGTGTTAAATTTGAATTGGCTGAAATTTTTCCAGAATTAAGGATTTACATTAATTTTCAGATAGAGGAAACACAATAAATATTAGGCACAATAAACAAATATAAACCCACTTGCAGGTGACCTCATAATGACAAGGACAAAAAAAGCTAAAGGCTATAAATAAAAGGCAGATTGACCATAAAGCAAAGATAACAAGACTGCAGTGAATTTGTTAAAAAGCAATGATAGAAGTCAAAATATAAGAGAATATGAGGATGTAAAATTGTGCAGATACTCTGGACAAGAGTAGACAGTTTCTTAAAAAAATTGAACATGCACTTAGCTTGTAATCCAGCATGAGCACTCTTGGGCATTTATCCCAGAGAAATAAAAACTCATGTTCACACAAAATCCTATATGCAAATGTTTGTGGTGACTTCATTTTAATAGTTAAATAACAGAAAAGTGCCTGGGTGTCTCAGTCAGTCAAGCGTCTGCCTTTGGCTCAGGTCATAATCTCAGGGTCCTGGGATCAAGCCCCACTTGTAGGGCTCCCTGCTCAGCGGGGAGTTTGCTTCTCCCTTCGCCTCCCTTCCCCCCGCTTGTGCACACACGTGCTCTCTCTCTCTCTCTCTCTGTCAACTAAACAAAATCTTAGAAAGTTTTTAAATATCAGAAACAACCAAAATGTCCTTAAAAGGATGACTGGTTAAACTAGCTATAGACCTCTACACCATGAAACACCATTCAGTTTTTAAAAAGGAACAGACCATTGAAATACATAACGGCTTAGATGGATTGCAAGGAAAATATGCTGAATAAAAAAAAAGTCAGGCTCAAAAGGTGATATGCCCTGTGATTCCATTCGGTATTGACATTCATGAAATGGCAAAATTGGTGAAATGAAGAACCACTAATCGAGATTCCTTGGTGCTGAAGGGGGGGGATGGAGGGCTGTGCTTATAAGAAAACCACCCAGTGTTTTGACTGTGTTGATGGACACAAACCACACAGATGTTAGAACTGCATAGAAAAAATACACACAAAAATGTGTGTATGGGAAATGGCCGAATTCCAAAGAAGGTTGATGGAGTGTATCAGCATCCGTTTCCCATTGCGCTGTTGTTCTATAATTATGCAAAATGGCACCACTGGGGGAAACTAGGCAGAAGGTTTACCAGGATTGCTCTGTATCATTTTCCACAACAACATGTAAACCCCCAAATCAAAAGTTTTTTAAAAGGTTTAACTTAAAAATTAAAAATAGAGATGAAAGGGGAAGAGGAGGATTGTCAGGCACAAATTCCAAGGAATTAGTTGCCAAGTTTAATTCCAAAATAAAGCTAGTTTGTGAGTGTATAATTATAGTATTCTCATGTTGAGAGAGAAGAAATATCGACTTAGAATTTTATATGCCACTCCATCTTCATTCTTAAAAAAAGCAAATAAATACTTTTCGTTCACCAGAAAACTAATATTGAGTTTGTTTCTAATATATCTCACCGTATGGGTTGAATTGTTTGCCCCCCAAATTTATGTATTAAAATGCCAGCCCCCAGTGTGCCAGTATTTGAAGACAGAGACCTTGGGGAGATAATTAAGTTTAATTAAGATCATAATAGTGGGGCCCTAATTTGATAAGACTAGTGTCCTTATAAGAAGAAAAGAGACACCAGAGTTTGCTTGCTCTTTGTCTCTCTCTCTGCATGCACATAGAGAAGAGGGCAGGACAGAACACAGGAAGAAATCAGCCATCCACAAACCAGGAAGCAGCTTTCACCAGAAACCAACACCGATGGCACCTTGATCTTTGACTTTCCAGAACTGTGAGGAAATACATTTTCGTTGCATAAACAAATCAACCTGTGTTATTCTGTTACAGCAGCCCAACCAGATTATTCTAGGCACTAAAGAATCTGGTAAAAAAAAATGCTCTTAAGGAGGAAGAAAATTGAAATTAGCAACAGAGTGAGGCACAAAATCAGCGATCAATTTCAGAGAAAATCCAAATAAATAGTGATGGCAAAAAGCAACATCAGAAATAATGACTGACTTGGGGCGCCTGGGTGGCTCAGTGGGTTAAGCCTCTGCCTTCAGCTCGGGTCATGATCTCAGGGTCGGGGGATCGAGCCCCGCATCGGTCTCTCTGCTCAGCAGGGAGCCTGCTTCCTCCTCTTTCCTCCTGCTTCCTCCTTTCTCTCTGCCTGCCTCTCTGCCTACTTGTGATCTCTCTCTCTGTCGAATAAATAAATAAAATTTAAAAAAAAGGAAATAATGACTGACTTGAGAGAAATATGAAACTGGAAAGTTATTAATGAACAATTATACATATATATGTACATATAAAAACATATCTGAAAATGATATCAATATTGAAGTGTGGAAAAGACATATTATCTGGAAGAAAAGCAGAGGTATTATTTTTGTGTTTCACTAAAGAAAATGCCTTAGTGTAAAAACCACTGGTTCATAACTGATAAAGCAATGGAATTGAAAGAAGAGTCTGGAAAAAGAGTCTGGGCAGATGAAGCAGCATCTGCTGTTCTCCTCTCAGTCAGACTTGCAGGGGTGGGGGGAGGGCAGTGGCAGAGCTCCCTCCCTCCGGGTCTCTCCGTCCTCACTGTGAGAGCTCCCGGCATCAGAGGGGATGCAGACTCCCTGGGTCTGCACCTCTCCTCTCTCAGGGCTTCTTACTCACTCTCGCCTACACTTGCTTTTAGCAATTTGTTAAACAGCTGAAATGAGCATAACACTATATGTTAACTATACTGGAATTTAAAAAAAAAAGTAAAAAAAATACCCTTTTGTAGGTGAAAATTCTTGCCAGTTTTATACAGCATTTAGTGGCATCTGTCCTAGGTAAGTAAATGCTTGGGTCTGGTTTCTCCCTGGAGGCCCTTGTCTCTCACCAGATTTCCAGTTGTTTGCCCTGAGAACTCGGTTCCATGATAGGTTCAAGCAAAGCCACCACTTTGCAAGTTTCCCAGTGTTTTGCCATTAAAAGGATGGACAACCTATTCTTTCCAACTTTCCAGATCTCCATATTGAACCTGTACCCTGCTCAAATTTACTGTATTATTATTTATTAAACATTGTAGTATCAGATATTTTACATTCAATCAACAATTTCTTTTTCTAAAGAACTTAGAGATATAATGTTGATTCTTGTTTATTGTATCTTATATTTTATGGCTTCATTTTTTATTAATATTACACTGGGGGCCTAATTTGGGATGGGTCTCTCACAAAAAGGCTAGTTTTTCTTATGACATGAGCCAGAGGACCACTTCAGACCATGGCCCATCTTGGAACAAGATCCTGAGGCTGAGATTTCTTGTCTTCCATGGGTCCAGTATTAGGTCTTAAACCTAGAACTGAAACATGTTGTCCCCAGGGAAACCTTAACTCTTCTAACTTATGAGTTTTTTGTTTTGTTTTTGTCTTTAGCTGTTTTCCCTACTTCTTGTGACTCTAGTGATGTTCTTTAAGTGTGTTTTATGGAAAACCTAGTTCTAGTATAATTAAATGTATATAATGAAATATATATTCACATGTTTCGACCTTATATTTTTAGTAAAGGATTCCTCCAAAATAATTCTTTTGATATATTGCTAGAAAACCGTATTTTTGTCCTTTTTTGTATTTCAGTCCTGATAACACAGCATATTTTTTAAAATGAGAAACTTAGGTGAGTACAAGAATTTCAGATAACGGGACTTCTGTAAGCAATGCATGCAATGCAGAATGTTTATAATATATTCAGACTCAAATAACCAGTTTATTTCTTATGTGAATTTATAAGGAGAAAATTCATAAAGGCAACATGAGGCCCTATTTTGAAAGCTTTAATATGCCAGTTTAACATCTTTGGTTACAGCACATAAGCAAATAAATGTCACCAAAGGATTAGTAATGAGAAGGAATCCTAATGTAAAATGACATAATAATATAATTTATTTGACACCAGAGTTGAGATAGGACCTGACGACAGAACCTGAAGGTTACGGAGATGCCAAGAAACTCTTATAATATTTTATGCATAAACTGAGCGAAATTAGTTACAATCACAAAAAGAGCATTAAGAATGAAAAAGTTAGAATGAAATGTTAGAAATGCCAGGGTTTCACATTTGACTGAGTAGATGGGGAATAGCGGATACAGCCAAGGTGAGATAAAGCTGAGATGAGTCTCCCCAGAGAAAGAATATATAATTCATGAATAAATGGGAAGAAATTCTCTTCTGGCATCAAAGAAGTAATATATGTAAACTGAGCAAAAATATAAACATTAAAATCACTGGGAAAAGAATAAGTAAAATTAGAAGGAAGATTATGGTTATTTTAGACTAGAATTTGTATAGAGGTAAAACTCCAGATAAAATTATTTTCTTGGGTGCCTGTGTGGCTCAGTGGGTTAAGCCTCTGTTTTTGGCTCAGGTCATGATCTCAGGGTCCTGGGATCAAGTCCTGCATTGGGCTTTCTGCTTGGCAGGGAGCCTGCTTCCTCCCCTCTCTCTCTCTGCCTGCCTCTCTACCTACTTGTGATTTCTCTGTCAAATAAATAAATAAAGTCTTTAAAAAAAGATTAAAAAATATTTTTTTTGTTTCAGTTTTAAAGAAAGCTCTCTATAGCAAAGACTTTTGTTTAGTTTTCTTTTGTTTATTTGTGTTACATAAGTGCTGAAATTTGGCATGTAGATGTTGGGGTCTACAGGAAAGTTAGCCCGTTTCTTTTGTGTGTGTGTGTGTGTTTAATTTTTTTTTAATTTTTTTAATTTTTTATTTCTTTTCAACGTAACCATATTCATTGTTTTTGCACCTCACCCAGTGCTCCATGCAATCCATGCCCTCTCTAATACCCATCACCTGATTCCCCCAACCTCCCACCCCCCTGCCCCTTCAAAACCCCCAGATTGTTGTTCAGAGTCCATGGTCTTTCATGGTTCACCTCCCCTTCCAATTTCCCTCAACTCCCTTCTCCTCTCCATCTCCCCTGTCCTCCATGCCATTTGTTATGCCCCATAAATAAGTGAAACCATATGATAATTGACTCTCTCTGCTTGACTTACTTCACTCAGAATAATCTCTTCCAGTCCCATCCATGTTGCTACAAAAGTTGGGTATTCATCCTTTCTGATGGAGGCATAATACTCCATAGTGTATATGGACCACATCTTCCTTATCCATTCGTCTGTTGAAGGGCATCTTGGTTCTTCCCACAGTTTGGCAACCGTGGCCATTGCTGCTATAAACATTGGGGCACAGATGGCCCTTCTTTTCACTACATCTGTATCTTTGGGGTAAATATCCAGTAGTGAAATAACAGGGTCATAGGGAAGCTCTATTTTTAATTTCTTGACAAATCTCCACACTGTTTTCCAAAGTGGCTGCACCAACTTGCATTCCCACCAACAGTGTAAGAGGGTTCGCCTTTCTCCACATCCTCTCCAACACATGTTGTTTCCTGTCTTGCCAATTTTGGCCATTCTAATGTGTAAGGTGGTATCCCAATGCAGTTTTAATTTGAATCTCCCTGATGGCTAGTGATGATGGACATTTTTTCATGTGTCTGATAGCCATTTGTGTGTCTTCATTGGAGAAGTGTCTGTTCATATCTTCTGCCAATTTTTTGACATGATTGTCTGTTTTGTGTGTGTTGAGTTTGAGGAGTTCTTTATAGATCCTGGATATCAACCTTTTGTCTGTACTGTCATTTGCAAATATCTTCTCCCATTCTGTGGGTTGCCTCTTTGTTTTGTTGACTGTTTCCTTTGCTGTGCAGAAGCTTTTGATCTTGATGAAATCCCCAAAATTCATTTTTGCTTTTGTTTCCTTTGCCTTTGGAGACATATCTTGAAAGAAGTTGCTGTGGCTGATATCGAAGAGGTTACTGCCTATGTTCTCCTCTAGGATTCTAATGGGTTCCTGTCTCACGTTGAGGTCTTTTATCCATTTTGAGTTTATCTTTGTGTGCGGTCTAAGAGAATGGTCGAGATTCATTCTTCTACATATAGCTGTCTAGTTTTAACAGCATCATATGTTGAAGAGACTGTCTTTTTTCCACTGTATATTTTTTCCTGTTTTGTCGAAGATTATTTGACTGTAGAGTTGAGGGTCCATATCTGGGCTCTCTACTCTGTTCCACTGGTCTATGTGTCTGTTTTTATGCCAGTACCATGCTGTCTTGGTGATCACAGCTTTGTAGTAAAGCTTGAAATCAGGTAGCGTGATGCCCCCAGTTTTATTTTTGTTTTTCAAAATTTCCTTAGTGATTCAGGGTCTCTTCTGATTCCATACAAATTTTTGGATTATTTGCTCCAGCTCTTTGAAAAATACCCGTGGAATTTTGATCTGAATGGCATTAAAAGTATAGATTGCTTTAGGCAGTGTAGACATTTTAACAAGGTTTATTCTTCCGATCCAAGAGCATGGAATGGTCTTCCATCTTTTTGTGTCTTCTTCGATTTCTTTCATGAGTGTTCTGTAGTTCCTTGAGCACAGATCCTTTACCTCTTTGGTTAGGTTTGTTCCCATGTATCTTACGGTTCTTGGTGCTATACTAAATGGAATCGATTCTCTAATTTCCCCTTCTATATTTTCATTGTTAGTGTATAAGAAAGCCACTGATTTCCATACATTGACTTTGTATCCTGCCACGTTGCTGAATTGCTGTATAAGTTAGCCTGTTTCTTAATATTCTGATAATTCATTGTACTTGTGAGATGATCCTTAAGAAAAAGAGCCAGACTAAGAATTTAAGCAATACTAGTTGTGATACATATTGGTTGCTGCTTTGCTACATCAGTTGATATTATGTTTCATTGTTTTCATTTACTACAGAGTCTGTGTGATGTTTTTTGTTTGAAAATACTCACAATGCATAAGTAAAAATTCAAGATGGCATATTTCAACACTTTTTCACAAAAAGAACACATTCTTTCACACAATACATTATTTTCCTTAATTTTTAGAACAGCTTTGAAATTTGGCAACTGGAGTGCAACATTTTTCTTAGCTAAGTGAGAATTCTTGAAAGTATTGTAGACAATGAATATTTAAAGAACGAGTTGTTGTGTAGTTGACTGCAGTTTGTTTTTATGAATTCCTAAGTGCTGCCAACTGAAAATATGACAGAAATTAAATACACTAGCCCATATCCAGGAACAAATTTTAATTAAATGATAAATGGTAGGGGCAAGTAGGTGGTGTTAAGTATCTGACTCTTGGTTTCTGCTCAGGTCATGTGTGATCTCATAACTGTGGGATTGAGCCCCACACCAGTTTCTATGCTGAGCCCAGAGTTGGCTTTCAATTCTCTTTCCTTCTCCCTCCTGCTCACTCACCTTCTCTCAAATAAATAAATAAAAATCTTTTTTAAAATAAAAAAATATATATAATATAAATGGTAAACTAAGATAGCACCTCGAATTAGTATCATTAGAATACAAAGCTCCAATCGCCCACTAAAAATAAATGAATGATTTATTTTATTACTATGATAATACCTATCCCATTCTATTTATGTTCATTCTGTCTACGTTTTGTGACATGGGACCATATATCAATAATGTCAGGAGAAATCACAGAGCGTCAATCACAACAATCATCTCAAAATAACATTCATGTATGTTTTGTGTTTAATTGTGTATCCTGAAAAAGTATATTGAAGTCCTCTTACTCTGAACGCAACGAAATGAAAATTTACTTGGAAATAGAGTTTTTGGAGATGTAGTTAAAATGGGAGTTGAGTAGTTAAAATGGTGATGAGTGATGCCTTAATCCAAAATGAATGGTGTCCATCCCAGGAGAGAGAAGGGACACAGAGGCATGGAGTGAAAACAGGTGAAGACTGAGGTGAAGCATCTACAAGCCAAGGTTTTTCTGGGACACCAGGAGCTCGGAGGCAGGTGTAAAGCGCATTCTCCCCTAGAGCCTTCAGAGAGAGCATGGCCCTGGTCACATCTTGATTTCAGACGAAGCCCTCAGAACTGTGAGGAAATAAATTTCTTTTGTTTTAAGCCACCAAGTTTGTGGCACTTTGCTTTGACAGCCCTTGGAAACTAATACTGTGGAATTGGGAAATCATCTGAGATTGACACTGAAAAAAATATATTCCAATCACTATTTGGCAGGAGTGGAAGGCTTTATACATCTTCTTGTATGTTTTTTTTTTTTTTTTTTTTTTTTTACATTAGAAAAGAAAATGTGGTTCTAAGAGTTGAAGTAACATGCCGAAAGCATAGATATAAGAAGAGGCAGAACTATGAGGAAAAATGATTGTAACTTTCTGTTTCTGAACAAATGGTATTATCAGTGACAATTGACATGATTTGATGACCAACACATAGGACTCAGAGTAAGGTGACAGAGTTTCTGTTCTGGTCCTGTTACCTATTAATTATGTAATCCTTTCAAAACATTGATTTTCTTAGCTTCAGTGTTCTTTTCTAAAAGGAAGAGATTGAATGAGATATTCTCTAAGATTTATCCCAGACCTGACCAACTAGGACAGGCTTTGATCTATAATGGTAAATGAGAATGGGGAATATATGAGACCTGAGGCATCTCGTTGCCTCATTTTCTTAAGGCTTAGTCTAAAGTCATGTCTCCGCAGTGTGACCCACATACCAGTGTCTTGATTTTCCCCTCTGATATACATGATTTTACATCTTACTTGGTCCTTTAGAACACAGGACCTGTGACAGGCCCTAAATTAAAGTTACGAAATTCTATTTGGGAAGGTCAAACCTAAGGAGGAAAAAAATTATTAAGAGACAAGAATTGAAGTAATGAAAAGAGTGAAGTAAGTAACGTGCTTTAAGATGAGATGTAAGATGGGCCAGTTGCTTTGTTGGTATTTCTGCTCTATATGGTACTGGAGATGTCTCTTGAAGAGTTACTAAGAAAAAGCACACTGTGTCACAGACCAGAGAGGGAGATTTCATCTGCCTCGTTTCATGCTTCCTGCTTCTGGTCAGCTGTGCGATTCAGCTCCTCACCTACCTGGGAGTTAGTACATGGTCTCTCAGATCTGCACAGGAAGGCATACCTCATGTGAGCACAGGTTGGAATTTCATCCAAGTCTGGAGTTAGAGGGAGGACAGATGCCAAGAGGCTCTGGGTGGAGGCTGTGAATGATGGAGTAGCCCCAGGTTTTCAAATCCATGGAGCTGGATTCTTCAGCTGATCCAGTGAGCTGCAGCAACAAGACTGAGCGTCTGCTAGAGCTCTGGCTCTGCTGGATCCCATCCCTGCGCTGGGGCTGAGGCAGTGCTGGTGGTGGACTTGTGACACCTTGAGAAGGAAAAAGGTAATGGAGAAGACCTGTAAAACCCCTAAGATTTGTGAATGACCGTTTCAATGGTCAGAGTGTACTAAAAGAAAAGAGAACTTGGTCTGAATTTCCCGTTTCATGTGCTTGTTCTTTAAACTCTGTACCAGGTCCCACCTCATCTATTAAGGGCCCAGGGCTTCTAAGCAGGACTCCATATCCTGACCCAAACAAACTGCACTGAATCCCCTCATGGTGGGGGGGGGGGGCTTTATCTCCTTCAAATCCACTTCGCCACAGACATCTAATGTAGTTGCCTCAACTCGTGCCCTTGATGATTCCATTTTGTTTTTTAAACACATCCAGTTTTCCAGTAGAGTAGAAGGAATGGTGCTTTTGATCTCTTTTTAAAGTTCAGAATTTCTTATAAACATTGACAACTGATCTAAATATTGAAATAATATTATATTAATTTCTCAACACCTGCTGCATTGGTCTGCTACCACTGCCAGAACGAAATACCAGACCGGGCCACTAAAGGACAACACTCTATATTCTCAAAGTCAAGGATTTAAGATGTACTATGAAAAGGATGTTTTATAAAGGTAATCTGCTAACCACTTCATTCATAAATATGGGCAGGGATATGGAGTGTGTTGATTGGCTATTCTAGAATTTTCAATAAATATCAGGTGTTCTTGGCAAAGGATAAAAGAAACACAGATGATAGGGATGTAACAGGAGACATCCAACTCCCCCACTTAATCCGACATGAGTGTAT
The DNA here is from genome assembly GCF_022355385.1 of Mustela nigripes. Taxonomy (NCBI): domain Eukaryota; kingdom Metazoa; phylum Chordata; class Mammalia; order Carnivora; family Mustelidae; genus Mustela; species Mustela nigripes. The sequence goes on along the minus strand of NC_081561.1, from coordinate 136,713,006 downwards.
TTTTTAGGCAAAAATTTACAGAAACAGAAATGGTTCCATTGTTCTCAAAAACAAGGAACCTGTCTCAGAGACAGTTCTTTTGATTTATTACAATGCATAAATTTCTAATATGATATTTTTGTTAAGTAAACAATTATAACTTAATTATTTGGCAGTATGTTAATGAAGCTAAGGTCACTGTAGTATTACTGGTTTTCTATCTTAGCAAACCTGGTAGATGAATAGAATATGGGCTTCTTAGAGCAAGACACACATTTCCCTGTAATTGTCAGTAAAATCATAACTACTGCTAGAACTACAGTATATTATAGACTAATCTAACTTTTGACATCTCCTTTCCTTTAAATATGTTTCTATACATATTTGAATAATTTATATGTCTTCTTTGAAAGTCTTCTGTATTATTAAAGTGACCAAATACTTTGGTCTCCCTAAAGACATAATACAATAAAGATTGTGATTTTCTTATGGCAGTCAATGCAGATTAACTGCTATAACGAAGAAAACAAAAATTAATGTCTTTTAGAACAGCAAAACTAAACTTAATCTCTGTGTAATCTATGCTTAAGATTTTATGTGTTTATATGTTAGTATTTATGTGTTCATAAAATAAAATAAAATTTAAAAACTCTTGTCATATTTTAGTGTATTTTACTAATTCCACTTGAAATTCACATGATTCTGACTCTCAAGAAAGTAAAAACAAATATGCATAATATTTTAAAAATTAAAGCTGTGTTTATCTTTTTTCTAAAACCTTGCCATTAAATTAAAATGGGCTTAAAAGCCACTTATGACTTTTAAAAATTATTAGACACCCAGTAAATTAGTATGCAAAACAGCAGTGTAAGAGAAATTGATTTTGTTGTTTTTTAAATCAAGAACTGAAACTCTTCTCAAATTTCCTAGGGGAAAAACACAATATTTGAAGTCTCCTTATGATGAAAGTTCATAATCTTCACAGTGGCAATCCCCACACACACTGGCTGTGAAAAATCTAATAATCAGTGTTACAGTCAAGTTTGTTTTGAAAAGATTAAAAAGAAAAAAATTATAGGAAAAAGAATAAGTAAATCTAAAACAATCTTTTCTAGATAGTTTCAAACTCTCAAAGTTAAAATTCATCTGTCTTTGTCTGTTCATTTCAATCAGTACTTATTTTCAGGGGAATACTGAAATCTCACATAAATTAAAAACAACCTTTCTGGGAATGGTATATGATCATATCCCTGAGAGAAATGGCATGTTTTTCTCATTTCTTTCCTCCTCTTAAGTTCAGTTATTTTTTCCCACATACTCTAACCCACTTGTTAGAAAGTGGTATGACATGAATATTAGTAATTTTGGTAATGAAGACATTTGGTAATATAGCACTTCACACCTAACCAAGAACATAATATGAATGGGCTTATTTAATGATACAACCTGGTTTGGGGAGGTAGATACTATTCCCATGATCTCTGCAGAGGAAGAAGAGCTACTGTTTGGTTGAGCAAGTGCATCCTTAGTTAGGATGCACTTAAATGAATCACGTGTATTTAATTGGTAGAAGAATGATATATTGGCCCATGCTTTCATTCAGTAGTCAGAACATGAAGATCCTAATTCTATTCACATTACCTTTGGCTGTGTGACCTTGAGCACGACACTTGCCCTCACTGCATTTCTCTTCTCTTAAAAAAGCAGGATGGCAGAAACCCTGAAGCCAGTCTACACGGGTATTTTATTTAAAAGGTCTTATTGTCTTTTGCTTGGATGACTTTCTGAAGTTTACTTAACCTCTCTATGCACCATGTCCTCATCTGTAAAATGAAGTAAATATAAGTCTTAACTCAGGAACATATTGTGGCGATTAAAATGAATGAATGCAAAGTACTTAAAACATTGCCTGGTACTCCGTAAGCACTATATTAGCACTTGGTAATAAACGGGCCAGATGCTTTACATAAATAAATACATTCTTTAAGTCTTAGGACAGTCTTGTGGAGACAGTAGAATTTGCTTTTTTCCAAATAAGAAACCAAAGCTTGGAGACCTTCCAGAATCTAACGATTATTTATTTACTGAATGGTGGAGCTGGCATTTTTAAATCTATTGTGTTCCAAAACCTCCACTTTTTCCATTACATGATCTATAGCCTTAAGAAGATCACTTTTTAATGGGAGAAACAGAGATGAGTACAAGCGAAAATCTGACCTAATGTGTCTCTGAATCTGCCGTCTCCAGTATTAGCACTACAAAATGTCATGGGAATACTGAGGAAAAAGGAATACATGAACCAATGAGGTAACATTTGAATTATTTGTGGAAAAATAAATAGTGCTTAATTAGTGGAGAGGTGGCAGCTAGACCTTGCCAGTACAGAATTGCTTATGAACTATTTTCCATTGACTCATACTCTCAGAGGTGTGCAGAATCATTTGGGCACCTCTTCATGAAGTGCCTGGTGGTCCAGCGTGGAAGATTGCTTTGTGGAAAGGGATGATTCTTCTCTGTTTATTTCGCAAATTTGTGAGCACTACATGATATACTCCACGTGGAACTGTTTTCCGAGCTTTGAACTGCACAGAATGACTTGAAGTCAAAGAAAATACATCGTCCTAGAGGTTAAACCAATGTTTCCATTTTCACCAGCCTGCGCCTGAAAAGCTGACTTCTGGAGGGTCATTTGCAGTAAAACATTAACCATTACAGACACATTTCATTAGCAGTGTCGGTTTCTTATTCTAAACATCATACGGCTAAATTAAGTCCTATTACACTTTTCTAAATCCCAAGAAATAGCTTTGGATAGTTGTATATTCTAGAACACCATACATACCAGTTATACTGTAATATGAATAATGTTCTCCCTCCTGAGCATTTAAAGCAAATGTCCAATAGTGGTTTGGGTTTGCCTGGGTGGCTCAGTTGATTAAACATCTGTCTTTGGCTCACATCATGATCTCAGACTCTGGCATTGAGTCCCATATGGGGCTCTCTGCTCAGGGGGAGTCTGCTTCTCCCTGTCCCTCTGTGCTCTCTCTCTCTCAAGCAAATAAATAAAATTAAAAAAAACAAAACAAAACAAAACAGTGTGCTGATGTAACTTCTAATTTTCTAGACTTCAATATTATTAAGCTCAAATTTACATTAATATTAAAACAACTGTTGTTAGCCTATTCATGCATTTACTGATTCATCAAATAGTTATTCAGTGCCTGGGACTATTCTGGGACTTGGGATATACCAGAGAACTAAACTCTTAAGATAGCAAAGGAGGAGAGATAAAAAACAACAAATAGAATAAATACATAAGTGTGTGAAGATGTTAGAGGTTATGAAAAAATAAAGGCACGTAGAAGGAATGAGAAGTGTTGGCTGCAACAGAGACATGGGTTGTACTTTGAAACATGTTGGTTACAACAAAATTCATTGACAAAGTAGTATTTGTACTAAAACTTGAGGGGATGTTGGACATGTGGCAATATGGTGCAAGAGTTTCTGGAAGAGGCCAACAGTCATCTAGAAGCTAAATATAACTAAAGGAATGTGAGCCATGGCTATAAGATTAGACAATGGAGTTGGAGGAAGACAGGAGACTAGATTATGTAGGTTCTTACTGGCATCTTCAGACTTTCGCTTTTATGCTGAGATGAAGCCAGTTTCAAGGGTTCACCAGAAAAGTGACGTGAGCTGAGATTCATTTTAAAGAGCTGATCCCCACTGCAGTGGTGCGGATAGCCTTTGGAGGTCAAGAGCAGAAGCAGAGTTAGTTCTTAGGAAGTTATATGTTTTGTTTTGTTTTAAGATTTTATTTATTTATTTGAGAGAGAGAAGGAGAGAGAGCACAAGAGACAAAGAGTGAGCACCAGTGGGGAGAGGCAGAGGGAGAGGGAGAAGCAGGCTCCCTGCTGAGCAGCTAGCTGAACAGGGAGCCCAATTTAGGGCAAGAAGTTTATTCTAAAGAGAAACAACTGACTTTCAGTTTCTCCATGTTCTTTCCTTAACTCTTTTCCTGGTTATCAATATGACCTTCATGGAATTGCCACATCTCTCCTGGCACATATTTCTTATTTACAAAAAGAAGGTTGATTCAAAAAAATTGTTGCCTCCTTCCAGCTTGACAATATGTGAACCCTGTATCTGCACGTTTTTATAAAAAGTGTTTTCCCCAATTCTCAATAAAATGATTAGTTTATTTTTTAAAATAAAAACTTTATTTTATTTTAAAATAAAAATTTTTATTTTTTTATTTTATTTTAAAAATCATTGTTTAATTTCCTTGTTTGGGGCAGAAATTGTTGATTTTTAAATTGCTGAAAATCTAATTTTAATTTGACAAGTATGTGCTGAGTTGAAATAAGGTATATTTTAAAAACAAGTCTCAAGTTTGTGGCTGTTTTGCCAAAGGAAGAGAGAATCCAATATAATGGTTGTGAATAATCTTAAAAGAACTCAGGAAAAGATATGAAATGAACCAAAAGAGTGGTAAATTTATTCATACAGGTAAAAAAATGATTTAGAGCAGATTCAGGAAAAAGAGAATGTTGAAAATCTACAATAAAAAAATTCAGGGGCGCCTGGGTGGCTCAGTGGGTTAAGCCCCTGCCTTCGCCTCAGGTCATGATCTCAGGGTCCTGGGATCGAGGCCCGCATCGGGCTCTCTGCTCAGCAGGGAGCCTGCTTCCCTCCCTCTCTCTCTGCCTGCCTCTCTGTCTACTTGCGATCTCTCTCTGTCAAATAAATAAATAAAATCTTTAAAAAAAAAAAATTCAGATCCAGTATAAATATTTGAGTAATTAAATAATTACCAGAATAATTTCCAGAATTCAAAGTTATTGACTTTCTGTATTACACATATTTTTGCTCTACAAATTTATGGAACAAATTGCTTTATGAATTCATGAAAGGTTTACTTATATGTTTTATAATTTCTCCACTATTATTACAGTATTCAGTAAATTGTGGAATGTGATTTTTTAATAGAGCCTTAATGAAAAATGTTAAAGTGACATCTATCTTTTCATTAGAAAAAAATCATATTATGTAAATTAAGTGAAATTTCCAATGTGCAAATTATTGCTTGTCTTGGAACTTTTTTTCTGAAATCAAATATTTATTTGGGTAAAAAAAAATTAAGTTTGGAAGATATAGTCTAGGTATTAGCTCACACTCTGGCCAGAAAGATTTTAGCTTAATTTATAATTCTAAGACTTGCTCAATCTGTGACCTTGAGAAAACTTCTTACTTTTCCTTGAGCTTCAATTTTCCTCTAGAATGGATCTAATAGGATTAAAGAATATAATGTATTAAGTGCTTAACAAAGTAGCCAAAAGATGCTAGAAAGCATTTCCTATTACACTTCTTGAGATTCTTTCTTCTCTTTCATTGTTGTCATTATTTCCATGGAAACAAGGTCCTGGAAGACATAAAAGGAATTTTAAACTTTCCTTTCTTACATAGTCTAAGTTGTTATTTATTTTTAAGGATGGTCATAAAATACAAAGAGAAATAAAAGCTATTTTTAAGGCTGATGTCTTATTTCACATGTTTATTTTCACAGCCACCAGTAACATACAGAGAAGAAAGGGAAGGGTTGACCATAACAGAGAGCGTAGCAGGTGAGCCTCAGTTATGTGAGTCTAGTCCTTTGAGGTGATTTCACTTTACAGGATATTAAATACAATCAGGTTCATTTTCTTTTCATCTGCTTTTCTTATGATTTTCTGTATGTTGATTTCTCCACAGCTCTCTCACTTCCAGCAACTAAAAAGATTGTATTCTCGGGACGCCTGGGTGGCTCAGTTGGTTAAGCAGCTGCCTTCGGCTCAGGTCATGATCCCAGCGTCCTGGGATCGAGTCCCACATCGGGCTCCTTGCTCAGCGGGGAGCCTGCTTCTCCCTCTGCCTCTGCCTGCCATTCTGTCTGCCTGTGCTTGTTCTCTCCCTCTCTCTCTCTCTGATAAATAAATAAAATCTTTAAAAAAAAAAAAAAAGATTGTATTCTCAGAGTAATTCTTAAACCATTTTTAAACAAATATAAATATTACCATAAATGTCTGGCAGTTTGTTGGTAGGTAATGTAATACATCATGATATTGAATGCAAATAAGAAATAGAAATTTTTGAGTAATATCATATATATAGTACGATATAAACACATATATGTACACATACATAAATGTATATATATTTTACATATATACTTATATATATAGTAACTGGAAGAAGATAATGTTAGTAGAGAAATGAGAATCACGAAGAGTCATATAAAGTAAAGCAAATTCAAAACAGAAGTAGAATTTATTTATTAATTCAACAAGCGCTTATTAAGTAGTTAACATGTTTTGAGCAGATTGCTAAATACCAGGGATATAGTAATAAATAAAACAGTCAAAAATGAAAATCCCTTCCTTATGAAGCTTATAGTCTCAGGGGAAAGAAAGAGTCTTATCTTTACTCAAGAACTCAATAGCCAAAAAATATACGTTGGACAATAAATACGCTAAGGATGGGGGAATAAAAAGCTCAAGTAGTTGAGAGGATAAAAAAGTCATCAGAGGAAGGGAAAATGAACTTCAGAGAAGGGGGTTAGGAAATGTCTCGGAGGGAAAAGGATTGCTGAGAAAGGACCAGAAGGGGAGAAGTAGCCATACAGCCGGGTAGGGCAAGAGGGTCCCATTGGAGGGCATAGTCAGCTGGACACTGGAAGTCCCTGACATGTTCAAGGAACAGTGTGGCTTCAGTGGGACCGCGTGGAGAGAACAAAGGGTGTGGAGCTGGAGGTGATCAGATGGGTGTCCCAGCCACACCACGTGGAGACTGTTCAATCCAAGCAAGACTTCTCTCTCTCTCCTTTCTTTCTTCCTTACTTCCTTGCTTCCCCGCCCCCGTCCCCCTGCATAATATGGAAATCTACTGCTGTAACACAAGTAGGGTAACATGATGTCATCTAAGATTTAAATATATCACACTGGCTGTTTTGTTAGGAATGGATAGGAAAATCTGTTCCTATTAGGAAGTTATAATACCCCAAAGCATTAGATTGGCTTTCTGTTCACTTAACAGCCATTCCTGGCTCCCTTTATGGCTATCAGTTGTAACATTGAGAAAAACCATGAAATCCTCTGGGCCCAATTTCCTTATTTATTAAATAAGTAAATTGGATCAGAGCCTTAGACTCTTTCCAACTCTGCTGAGTTATGATTCATGAAGTGGAACAAAATTTTAAAATTATTTTTTCTGCTACTTATTTAGGCTGAAGGTGGCCATAGGCAATACCAATTGTGCCACCGGAAACCATTCATAGTGATGACAGCAATGCGTTTCTAGCATTAGTGTCACATAGTATTCAAAACACTTGTTATTTTCCTCTGAATGCTTATGTGCACACAAATCATTTCTTTGACACTATGTCCAGCCTGAAACTATCTGTAGAAAGTACTTTGCCAAAAATTTCTCATGGACTGAGACCTGTGAAATAAAATGGTTCATTGCAACAGTAGAATTTTTTTTTCTTTCTTAGAGACAGTGTAAGGCTGACGTTAAAAAAAAAAAAAAAATATATATATATATATATATATATGTATGTATATATACATATATACAGATATGTATATGGATATATATGTATATCTGTATATATATGTATATATACATATATATATAGAGAGAGAGAGAATTCTGAAAAATGCTTTCTTGGACCTTTAAGACTGTGACATTCTTCCTAGACCTTTCATGGTCCTAGCCTGGAGAGAGGTTAAAAAGCGCCTGTCATTCATTCCACACGGATTGTTTAGCAGGTGCTTATCCAGACACAATGTCATTATGTCACAGCAGCAACCCATTGTATTAGTTTTTATTTTCCACTTTATACAGCAAAAGAGCTGCTGAAAACAGAGAGAAGTTACATATCCACTAAGTGCTGAGTAGAGATTTTGGCTCAGGTCTGTCATATTCTATGTGATTTCTACTTTGCCTTTGCTATTCTGAGTGTGATTTGTGGAGCAGCAGTATTGCTATCACCCCAGAACTTGGGAGAAAAGCAGAATCTCAGGGACCATCTGAGACCTACCAAATCAGAATTTGCATTTTAACAAGTTTCCCAGGTGATTCATGAGCATATGAAATCTTGAAAAACATTGCACTATGCCTCATGGCTTTTTACCGCTATGGATAGTGTTTGTATATTTCAAGATCCTAAACCGGGCACTGCTGAGATCTGAAATTTGCAGTCAACTCCAAAATCAAGCTGATAAAATTCACCAGACAACTGGATGATGGAATTCAGTACATACATATCTAGTCATATACATATGCATGAACCTGCTCGCCCACCTGTACATGCATACACACGCCTTGCTGAGAGAAAGAGAGACAGAGATAGAAACAGAAAGATAGAGAGAAGACCTTACTAGAAAAAGGAACAAAAAATATAGATACTGACCTAGGAAGTAGATGTAATCATTTTTACAAAATTAAAATAATGCAATTCATTGTGATCAGCAGAGCAACCTGCAAACCACTTCCTAACACTCCTTCATGTGAGAAATGTGAGACCCACATGCCAGGAGAAGAGAAAACACAATAAATTGTGGGTGTAGATGCCTCACTTATCCCCAGATTATTGGTTGCCAGACTCTTGTTATTAAAACTCCAAAAATATTGAAAGGCCTCCAGGCATCATTTACTCTGCATCTGGAAAGAGCCTCCAGTGTCAAAGTATTAAACATATTTATCACTTCAAATTCAGTGCCCTGTGATGTTTGCATGTTTTTAATAAAGTAATAAGCATTGTAGAAATGATGAAAAGTTCCAGCTCAGGACTCAGGAAGCATTAAGCGAGGCCCTGGGAGCTCACACCTCCTGAGTAGCTGGATCCTGGAAACAACTGGAGGACTGCTCTGCTGCCCTATATTTTCTGCTACAGATTTGCTGCTCTTTGAGTTGCCTTTTATTTTCCCCTATTTAGCCTGGTGGTGATATTCCATGGAGCACTGGGTGTGGTGTATAAACAATGAAACTTGGAACACTGAAAAAATTAAATTTAATTTAAAAAATAAAATAAAATAAAATATTATATTTTATTTCATGAATTTGAGATTCTCTAGACATATGTTTATGTATCCTATTTGGCAAATATCCAAAGTGTGAGTCCATAGTTTTGACACACTTTATATCTTGGTGTACAGTTATGCCAGGCCCTGGGCAGGAAGCCATTGATGACATGGTTCACGTAAGCTCACGTTCAAGTCCTAGAGGGAGTTTGGTTGAGGTGAAGCTGACACTGAGGTGATGTCTTTGAAACTGATGTGGTGACTGGGTATTGGAAGTTAGGGAGGACTTCTTGATAAAAAGTTGGGCTCTATATTTATTTTGTTTACAATCTGATATAGCATGTTGGTCAACAGGCTGACCTATAGAATCAGCCTTTCTAATTCTGGCTTTGTAACTTTGAGCAAGTTTTGGTTTTTTGGTAGCTTGGTTTCCTTGTTCATTCAACTGGAAATAAAATATATATATATATATATATACACACACACACACACACACACACATATATACCTACCTACCTAATAATGATGTTATAAGCATAAAAAGAAATAATTTTTTTAAGAAATAATATATTTTTTTAATTTTTTATTTTTTATAAACATATATTTTTATCCCCAGGGGTACAAGTCTGTGAATCACCAGGTTTACACACTTCACACCAGTCAGAATGGCTAAAATGAACAAGTCAGGAAATGACAGATGCTGGCGAGGATGCGGAGAAAGGGGAACCCTCCTACACTGTTGGTGGGAATGCAAGCTGGTGCAGCCACTCTGGAAAACAGCATGGAGGTTCCTCAAAATGTTGAAAATAGAACTGCCCTATGACCCAGCAATTGCACTATTGGGTATTTACCCTAAAGATACAAACGTAGTGATCCAAAGGGGCACATGCGCAGCAATGTCCACAATAGCCAAACTATGGAAAGAACCTAGATGTCCATCAACAGATGAATGGATCAAGAAGATGTGGTATATATACACAATGGAATGCTAAGAAATAATATTTTTTAAAGTGCTTGGAGAGTACTCAATAAGGTTTGTTGTAATGACTTTGTTTTTTTAATGGAACATGTTTTTGAGAGTATTTCTCCATGTACATGATTAAACATTGCAAGTATGGTTTTTAATAATTGCATAATATTTCATGGTTTGTCTGTGTCACAGTTTATATACCCATCCTTTGAGGGTGTTGAACATTCAAGGACTATCTAGCTTTTCACTATTTTAAATTACCTATGGCTTATATTCTTACATAACAATCCTTGTTCAAAAGTCTGATTATTTACTTAAAAATTCTTGCTAGCTGAAGCAGACAGATGTTAAAATCATTATGGTTAAAAAAAAAAAAGTACTAATCAATACATCTGCCAGCTATGTGGGAGGGCTGGTGAAGCCATGTCTCTTAAGTTCATTTGGATTTTAAATCTTTGAATCATTGATCAGTAGCCTATAATTGCCTCAGATTTTCTAAGGGGTATGCGGCAAAGTGGACATAGGGGATATTGATTTTTATAGTATATATCTAAATGGGATTATTTTAGAACACAAAAGATAAGTTTTTGCTAAATTAGGGGTAAACTCAGCAAGCCCACTCCATTTATCTTTTCCTGAGTACTTTTTTTCTTTTTTTAAGGTTTTATTTGACAGACAGAGATCACAAGTAGGCAGAGAGGAAGGCAGAGAGAGAGGAGGAAGCAGCCTCTCTGCTGAGCAGAGAGACCAATACAGGGGCTCGATCCCGGGACCCTGACATCATGACCTGAGCTGAAGAAAGAGGCTTTAACCTACTGAGCCACCCAGGCACCCCTCCTGAGTAAATCCTATTACATCCCATGTATCTGTGTGGAAACCTTTTTGCTTTAGGAAATTATCTAAAACAGAAATACAGGAACAGAGCCATCCAGAGAAAACCACTTTCATGTTAACTTGATATTATCATTTATTTGATTTTTTTAAAAAGTTTGGAGTAAAAATGTATCTCTTTTAATCTATATTTTTAGATTACTAATGCAGTAGAAATTGTTTTTAGGGGTGCCTGGGTGGCTCAGTGCGTTAAAGCCTCTGCCTTTGGCTCAGGTCATGATTCCAGGGTCCTGGGATCAAGCCCCTGCATTGGTCTCTGCTCAGCAGGGAGCCTGCTCCCCCCACCCCCGCTTGCCTCTCTACCTACTTGTGATCCTGTCTGTCAAATTAATAAATAAAATCTTTAAAAAAAAAAAAGAAATTGTTTTTAATGTTTATTACCTACTTGTATTAGTTTTCTGTGACTGCTATAACAAGTCATGACAAACTTGGTGACATAAAACTATAAAAATTTATTCTCTTGAAATTGTGGAGACCAGAAGTCTGAAATCAGTTTCACTGAGCCCAAATCAAGGTATTGGTAGAGCCAGATTCCCTCCAAGGCTCAAGTGGACAATCTGTTTCCTTTCCAGCTTCTGGTGGCCGCCAGAATTCACTGGCTGTGGCTGAGTCACTGTGATGTCTTATATAGGTACTGTAGTGGCATTAAGTACCCACCTGGTTAATCCAAGGTAATCTCATTTTAAAATCCTTATCTTCTTCACATCTGCAGAACTGTATGACATAAGTTAACATTCATAGTTTCCAGGAATTAGGACTGAATAGGGGGGCCACCATTCAGCCCATTTAAAATTTTATTTTTGAGAATGAGTTATTGATAAACTTTGTCCTTTTTCCTAGAAGCTTTTAATTTTTCTTATAGGATTAGGTATAGTATCCCCCTTTCTGTATTTACTGATACAGGTTTCAAAAATTTCTTCTCACTTTCACTTTTTTTTAAATGTTTCTGATTTTAAAGAGGGAGTTATAATGCAGGACAGTATTAAAATATAGCTTGCTCTTAGATAAGAAGATGCATATTATAAAAATATCAATTCTTAGTAAGCTACCCCATATTGTTTTTAGAGATTTATTTATTTGAGAGAGAGGGAGAGATAGAGCCTTATCATTCCTTAACATTTGTTTTGAGCTATTAACTTATGATTGTCTCTTCTCTAGCTTATTTCATGATAGTTTTGGTTTATTGACCTTCTTGGGTCTATAACTTTATTGTTCTCATTAAATTTGAAAAACTTCACCCATTATCTCTCTCTCTCTATTTTTTTTTTTTGGCCAACTCCCCCCTACACCTTCCCTCCTCCTTTTTGAATCCAGTTACACATACTTTAGGCTACCCGAACTGTCAAGAACTCATTGATACTGTTTTCTCTTATTTTTATTTCAATCTTCTCTTAATTCATTTTAGACAAATTTTATTCTATGTCTTCAGGTCCACTAATTATTTCTTGTGAATGTCAAGTCTGTTACTCTCATCCAGAGTTTTGTTTGTTTGTTTGTTTGTTTGTTTTTTCCCCTGTAAACTCTACACCCAGCATGGGGCTGGAACTTAGGATCCAGAGATCAAGAATCACATGCTCTATGGACTGAACCAACCAGGTCCCCTCCTCCAGGGTATTTTTTCTCACAGATCTTTTGGGTTTTATTTCTAGAAGTTAAATTTAGTACTTTTTAAATATCTTCTGTGACTCAACTTAACATTCTGAATATATGGAATATAATTACAATATAATTACAATTTGGAATAGAATTACAATAAAAATAATTGTAATTAAAATATATTTGTCTACTAATTTTACATATCCATCAGTTCTGAGTCAGTATCATTTGATTAGCTTTTCTCCTTGTTATGGCTTCTATCTCTAGGCTTTTCCCCATGTCTTTTGATAAGGTGTTAGATAGACATTTAAATTTTATCTTGTCCAGTGTTGTAGATATTTGTATTCCTATAAATATCCTTGAGCTTTGTTTGGGGAGGCACTGAAGTAGATGGAAACCTTATGGAACATTCTGATCTTACTTTCAGATTTGTTAGATGGGACCAGATAAATGTTCAAACCAGTGCTAATTAGTTCCTACCACTGAGGTAAGACCCTACTCCATCATAGAAAGGGGGTATGTGTTCCATAGACCGAATGTGGTCCTTCTGAAGGAATATGGATCTAATTCTTCTTGAAAAATATCCATTTATGAGGAATCACTGAAAGAAAATAGTGGACCTAACAGATAAGGAGGAAGGACTACAAGAAGTCAAAGGCTTTGAAAATCACTTTGCAAAGAATATTGCTGATATCATGGCACTATGATTGGTAGTCCTCCAAAGAAAGTGAGGAAGATGTCTTTATGAGGAGTCAGCCAACATTTAAACATATGATACACCAAAAGTCTTAATGCCTGTTTATAGCCTCAAAAGCTACTTGAGATTCTTATCTTTTCTTCAAACTCTCCCCATATGTTCCATAACCAAACTGTGAAGTTCCCCAAAAATAGTAAGAATAAGCAGAAGGTGGCAATCAAGACTGAAAAAAGGAAGAAATTTGCAGTTACCACCACACCTCACCTTGTTTTGATATGATTCTTTGCCTAAGTCATGTCTGAGTGAGGGCAGAAAATGAACTTTATATTGAAACTTTCATATTACTCTACACCAGAACTTTTCATACTTTAGAATAACTGGAAAATACAAGAAATTGTCCTGCGATCTCAGTCAAGGGTAGAAAAGATATTTTTCGCAAGGGAGTTTAAATGGGCATGATGACAAATATTAAAGTCATTTCAGTTTGTACCATGCCAGATACAGCTCATGCAATAAACTAGCTAAACTTTTAGTGGGTGACTCAATATATTTGTTTTAAAAATAAAGAACATGTGTATCAAGAAAAAAATAAAACCTAAAACCAAATTAGAAGAGAAACAATAGGAAATATTTACAACATACATGACATCAAAAATCAGCATCAAGAATATATGTCAGTCATTTGCAAAGTAGTTTTAAAAAGATCTAATTAAAAATGGACAATCTAATTAAAAATGGACAAAGAATATGCATAAGCACTTTGCATACACAAGAACTAAAAGGTAAATAAATATGTAAAAGTACTCAACTTCCTTAGTAATCAGTAAAATGCAAATTAAAATATAAGTGATATACAATTACTTCTATCAGATTGGCAGAATTAAATGCTTGACAACAATGTAGGTTTCTATAAACTCACACATTTTCCTGGAAGGTGCAAAGCTACTTAGGAGAACATTTGGATATTATGCCATAAATGTGAAGGCCTTCAATTTCCCTCCTTTTTAAGCTGGGAATAAATCTCAAAGCATGCAAAAGTATAATCATTAATTTCATTTTCATTAATCAATAGACAATTTTTAAAATCATAATATTTTGGTACATCTAAATAGTATACAAATATATCAGTCTGGGTCCAATCAGGAGACAGACTGACACAATAGGTTAAAAAAGAGAAGCTTAATATAAAGAATTATTAAACTATGATTTAAAAAATAACGGGAAAATATCAGGAAACTCTAAATGGTACTCTGTGGGTGAAGAGGAGTACTCAAAGAAGGACAAACTTGGAAAGTGTTTTGGACTTTGGAGAAGTGTGGCTCATCCCACCGAAAAGTAGAGAAGGTCACTGCATTTTCTGAAGCTGGAACTGGTCTGCAGTCACTGGACAAGCAAGCAGCAACTTTCCAGAGTGGAGGCAGGGGCATGCAATTAGCACACGCGGCAGAGGGAGTGGAAAACTTCTGGGCTACAAGTGAGCTCTGCAGAGACCTGAAGAAGTAACTGAAATGCCAGAACAGGCAGGAGGCCTTCAGGTCCCTATGCAACCAAAAATCCTTCAGAGTACCAGTGTTGTGTCAAGAGAACAAAAGGAAGGTTGTCTTCAGACCAAAGCTACAAAATAACTGGGACCATACATTCTTGGATGGTGCACAGCTCCATTAGATGTCCTTCCATGCATCCCAAACCTCAGGAAAGCCTCAAATGTCCTTCTAGTGCCCTCTACTGAGAAAGCTTAATATGCTCACTTCAAAAGAGATAGATAGAAAGATGGCTAAAGGACTCTTTCTATCATCACAAATATATTGAAAGGAACATTTGGGACAGAAAGGTAATAAATTAGTAACTGCAACAACAAAGTAGTGAAATGAATCAACTTGAATAATCCCCAAGAGGTGAATTTCACTAAATATTATGCCAATTTGGTCCATGATCTTTAGGAACTCAAAATCTGGGGTAAGAAGACAACAAACAATAAATAAAACTCATAATTGAAACTGTGATGTGGAGTAGATGAAAGTAATTTTTTTTTTCTTATGGGAGAATAGCAGGGTTGTTATTTCAGATGAGATAAGAAATGAGTCTTTATCTCTCTGCAATAGTAACACTGAAAGTGCAGACATGAAAATAAGTAGTTTTTTTTTTTTTAAGATTTTATTTATTTGACAGACAGAGATCACAAGTAGGCAGAGAGGCAGGCAGAGAGAGAGTGAGAGAAGGAAGCAGGCTCCCTGCTGAGCAGAGAGCCCGATGTGGGACTCGATCCCAGGACCCTGAGATCATGACCTGAGCCAAAGGCAGAGGCTTAACCCACTGAGCCACCCAGGCGCCCAAATAAGTAGTTTCTATCAGGAAGTAGAAAATGATCAGAGGTGTCTAATCTGCTGAAAAGATTAGTGAAATGAGGAATGTTTCATCTTTGTTTATTTTGGCAACATGAAGGCCATTCCTATTCTTGAAAGAGCAGCTTCAGGGGGAAGAAGCTAGGTTACTAAGCTTTTCCCTCTTCTCCTACTGTTAAGTCACAGACATTCACAAACCAGATCTGATGGCTTCATCTTCCTGGAATCTCTCACTATTCTGCCGATTCTACTTCTCACTGTTGCAGAGTTGCAGGGCTCTTGTGTCACTGAGGAAGGAATGAATCTCCTGGACACAAAAGGGTGAAGTGAAGTGAGAGCTGATTGAGTGAAGTTAAGAACAGAAAGGAAAGAAAAAAGCTAACATGAGAAGAGACTCCATGGGTTGCCATTGAAGAGTTTTATGGTGGTGTTTTATAGAAAAGTGACCAGGGAACTTGGTAAATTTCTTGTCAATATCATAGTGGATTTGTAAATAGCATGAGAATAGCCTGTCCATATTTAGAACAAAGGTGGTGGACTTGTTACCATCATGAGAACAAACAAGGAAGGTGTTCTTGATATCATGAGAACATCCTGCCTATATTTAGAACCAACATGGTATTCTTGTAAATATTATGAGAACAAAAAAGGTGTTCCCTTCTCTCAGGTTAGTATCTCCTTTATAACACTTCACAAGATCGGGGATTTCTGTGAGCCTGGTTTCTTAGCCCCCTGCCTGAACCTCACTACCTCCCAGTTTCTGGTCTATAAAATTAGATGTATCTCTTAGGACTACATAAAAGACAAAGTTTCATCATAATATGGGCTCTGGTGGTAAAATGGCAGAAAGATATTTGCCCAGCATAATTATATATACTACTTACCTGGCATTTAATTATTAGTTGTAAATGTGATGAAGGGAGAAAGAAATACTGGCATTTTTGTTGGCTTTAAGCCTCAGGGCTCTCCCTCAGGGCTCTCCCTGCCTAGCCTTGCTTGTCCCTTACTCATTACAGACACGGAACAATTATTGAGAGATACGCTTTTACTTCAATATAATGGATTTTGCTTGATTCTGTTCATGCTGAAGGAAATGCCATGTTGACCCAAATCTGGAGGAGCTAACTCTATTTTCAATTTTATACAAAAATGAAATGAATATTGATTTCAAAGCATTATTTTAAACTTATATTCCACACATATTAACATCAATCAGACTTGTTTGGTTGCAAAAGTGAAAAAAATATTTTACCAAACCTAAATCATATTTAAGTTTTCAAAACTAATTAAAGATTTTATGATATGAAATGTTTTCAGTTTCTTTAAAAAATAACATTTTTATTTTTGCTGTCGTGCTTAACCTTTTAATAGGGAAGAAAAAAGTCATGGTTTTATAGAGATAATAAAATTATTTTAACAAACTTATGGATCAGGCATTACTGTTTTCAGCTTTTGGTCTATAAAATTAGGTGTATCTCTTAGGACTACATAAAGGACAAAGTTTCATCATAATATGGGCTCCAGTGGTAAAATGGCAGAAAGATATTTACCCAGCATAATTATATATACTACTTACCTGGCATTTAATTGTTATTAGTTGTAAATGTGATGATGGGAGAAAGAAATACTGGCATTTTTGTTGGCTTTAAGCCTCAGGGCTCTCCTAAGTCATATCAATTACTTGGCTATGTGGTAACTTATTTACTGCCTCTGGGCATAGAACTGTGGTCTGATAAACAGATAAAGCCTATTCTGGTTGTCACCGACGCCAATGCAAAGATGTGAATAAAGAATGTTAAGGACATTTTGTGAAGAACAGTTATATGAATTCAACATTTGTATGGGAAATACAATCTCCCCCTCCCTGAACACTCTTAAAAATCTATTTTAAAAATGAAGATTTTAAAATACTGCTACCACATACTCTTCTCTAAGAGTGCCTGAAATAGTAACAAACTGTATTGTTGTGGAAATAGTTCCCTCAACCTCTGGCTCATATCTTAAAGGTATCCACATTGCGGTTTTTCTGCTCACTTAAAAACAGTGAAATGTATTATGTAAATGAGTGAATGAGTATACACAACATATAGGTAGAATTTATAAGATAACAATAAATGTGCCTATACTCACCACAGAGCTTAAGAAATAATAGAGAGGCACCTAGGTGGCTCAATTGGTTAAGTGTCCCACTCTTGATTTTGGCTCAGGCAGGCTGTGATCTCAGGGTCCAGCCCTGTGCAGGGACTCCATGCCAAGCTAGGACTCCCAGCTCCAAGCCCGAGCATGGAACCCGCTTGAGATTCTCCCTCTACCCTTCACCCTACTTGCACATGTACACTCTCTGTCTCTCTAAAAGAAAGAAAGAAAAAGAACAAAAGAGAGCGAGTGAGAAATAATAGAGCTTATAGTATAGAATCCCCCTTCTGCCTGAATCAATATAATATACCTTCTTGCCCACAGAGGAAAGAATTATATCAGATATTATGTTAATCATTCTCTGATTTGCTATCAATGTATGTATTGGTAAGTAATGAAATTTTTGTTATTGCCTATATTTTTCCATGGTTTTGATTTTATGCTCTGCATTATGTTTTTGAGAATTATCCTCATTAGTGATATGGACATAATTACTTATTTTCACTGTGATGCGGTGTTCCACTACAGTTACTTGTTTTGACTGTGATGCAGGGTTTCACTGTTTAAACAACATTCTTCTGTTGATGGACATTTTGGCATTTTTAGTTTTCTATTCTTGCAAACAATATTGCTACAAATATTTTTACATATGAATATGTAAAAGATGTAATATACATGTGCAAAGAAGTTCATAGTCCTTTGGACCTCGAGTTCTAGGATGTATATCCAGGATTGGAACTGTTGGTACACGAAGTTTACTGATTTAAATCTATTAGATTTCACCAGTTTTCCCAAGTGGGTATACCAATATATACTGGGACCAATATTGAATGGGAATTACCATTGCTTCATAAAAAATTTGCAATAGATAAACTTAATCTTGACAGTCGGATGGGTCTGATGGTATATTTCATTATGGTAATAATATAAAGTTCCCTGATCATTAATGAAGTTGTACATATTTCCATTTATTTGTGGGCCATTTGAATTTCCTCTTCGGGATCATATCTTTGGCCCATTTTTCCTGGGCTGTTTATCTTCTTCATATAGACTGCTATGATATTTAATGTATTGAAGATGCTATTCTTTTCTGCTGTATAAATGTTTCAAGAATCTTTTGCAAATGTGTGCCTTGCTTTTACACTCTTTGAAGTTATCTTGTGAGCAAAAGAAGTTTTTACTTTTAATTACATGAAAATGATGAATCATTTAATTTGTTTTAAAAATGTTTGGGTTTTGTTTAAATATCTTTGCCACACCAAAGTTTATGAAGATATTCTCCTTATTTGGCTTCAGAAAACTTATAGAGTTGTCTTTCATATTTGTAGATTTTCATCTCCCTGTTCCTTTTGGGTAGTGTCTCAAAAAATCCAGTTTCTTTTTATTTTTCTTTCTCACGTAGAGAACTGATTGTACTAGCCCCATGATTTTGCCAATGACCTGCAGAATTTGCTCTCAGATTTCCTACCTTTTTGTTTTTACTTCTCACTTTTATTGTGTTCTAGTGTTCTATTTATCTGTCTTGTGTCTTTCTAAAATGAATTGCTTTATAATTATTGATAACCACAAGTATAAATTCTCCTATCTGTTTCTTGGAGTTCAAGAATATCTCACTAATTTTGGGGCTTGCCAAAAATAGTAGATTCCTTTTCAAGAAAACAGTATATTTCTGTTTTCAAGAAAGTAGACTTCCTTTTCAAGAAAACAGTGTATTTCTCCATTTTTATAGCACATCTTAATGTTTTTAAATAATAATTTATCATTTCTAACTATAATATTTTTGCACAGTCTTGATTAGGTAATTGTTAAGTACTCTATTTGTTATTATTATAAGTGTCATACTTATTTAAATTGCATTATCTTGGGGAGCCTAGGTGACTTAGTCAGTTAAGCATCTGTCTTCGGCTCAAGTCATGTCCCCGGAGTCCTAGGATCGAGTCCTGAGTTTGGCTCCCTGCTTCTCCCTCTCCTTCTGCCTCTTCCTCCCACCTCGTGCTTCCACGCTCTCAAATAAAAATAATTAAAATCTTTAAAAAAAAAAGATACATTCTGTTTCTGATCATTCCTGTTATTTCATTTCCTATGTTTTTACCTAGAAAAGTAGACTAACTCTAATTATAATTTTCATTGATTTGAAGATGTTTATACACGATAATTACACCATTAAACAGTTTTATATCTTTTTTCAGGATATTTTTTAAAAAAGAGTAGCTTTGTTATGATATAATTCATATATCATAAAATGTACCCTTTCAAAATACAGTGTTTTCAGTATACTTACACAACTGTGACACTATTGCCATGACCTAATTGTAGAATGTGCCTATTAGCTGCCACTCTTATTCCTTATGGATTTACCTATCCTGGACATTTCACTTAAGTAGAATTATTCAATATATTATGTGTGTGTGTGTGCATGCATGCACATGCCCTGTTTCTTTTACTCAGCATATTAGTTTCAAGATTAATTCATGTTGAAGCATTATATCAGAAGTTCATTGTTTTTTAGTGCCAAATGATATTCTATTGTAGGATATATATTTTGTTTATTCATTTACCATAGATATTTGAATTGCTTCCACTTTTTCTTATGAATAATGCTGCTCTGAACAGTTATGTGCAAGTGTTTATGTAGACAGTTATTATTATTTATTTTGGCTATAACCCAAGAAATGGAATTACTTGGTCATATGGTAACTCCATGTTCAGTGTTTTGAGAAACTATCAGAATGTTTCAAAAGTGTGCCATTTTAGGAAGTTCTTGGCCATCGTAGCTTCAAATAGATCTTCTGAGCCATTCTCTCTTTTTTCTTTTTCTGGTGTTCGAATTACACATATCTTTTAAAATTATCCCACAGTTCTTTGATGTTCTGTTTATTGTTTATTCTATTTTCTCTTTGCATTTCAGCATGATGGAAAGATTTCAATGGCAAATTTTCAAGCTCATTCTTTTCTTAGTTATGTCTAGTCTACTGATAAACCCATCAAGGGTATTCTTCATCTCTATATAATGCTTTTGATTGATGTCATGTACTTCCTTTTTATTTTTTTAAATTTCTATCTTTCTGCTTGCATGATCTCTACTTTCTTCAATAAAGCCCGTTGTCTTTGTCTGAAGATTCTAAAATCTGTGTTATAGCTGAGCCTTTTTTTTTTTGATGCTTGATTTTTATCTTCATACTTTTGTTTTCTTCTTGCCTTTTTTCATAGCTTGTGATTGTTAATAGCCAACTATGTTGTATGTGGTAATAGAAAGTGAAGTAAATAAACCTTGTGTGAGGTTTATGTTCATCTGGCTAGGAGTTGGGCTGTATTTACTGTTTCTAGCAGCTATATGCAACACAGGCTTAAAATTCCTCTCGGGTCCTTGTTTTTGTCTTCCCTCTTAGTTTTGGAATTCCCTAAGTACTCCTCCTCAGAGAGTCTGTATCTTTTAAATATTTCAGCTAAAATCCTCTGTTATGCTGGAGATTTGTTAATGTTATGATAAAGTGTATTGAGAGAAAGAGAGGGTATTTCATAATCTTTCAATTAAATCATTCGTTTCTTAAAAGGTCTAGGTCTCGGGACCGTACCCTCACAACTGTGTCCCTAGGGGACAACTTTTTTTCCTCCCTAATCCCTTGTTCTTTTCCTTGACTACAACATTCCAATCTATTTCCTTGCAACCTTGACCTCTGTTAACCTTTTTCTTCTCCTTTAAGATGTGGAAGAAGGCCTACAGAGAGTTAGAGTGGGAGAAATTCTCTTCCTTGAATTGGAATAAGACTCTGACCTGATTCTGGAGAGTAGGTTTTGTTATGGAAAAGGCCGTAGGCATAGGTCCCAAAGATCACCTTTTGCTTCCTCATCTCTGAGCCATAGGGAATCTTTTATTTGATCTTTTCCATGAG
This sequence comes from Mustela nigripes, assembly GCF_022355385.1. Lineage (NCBI taxonomy): Eukaryota > Metazoa > Chordata > Mammalia > Carnivora > Mustelidae > Mustela > Mustela nigripes. The sequence continues at coordinate 136,691,443 of NC_081561.1, read as the reverse complement.
AACCTGGCAAGCTTTCTGACGGTAATGCACATCAAGGTATGGAGGGCTCCCTAAGATTTCAACCTTCAGGAGTTCTCCCTCTCCTCCTAGTTTACAATCAGTCTTTAACAATTCTAAAAATTACCATTGATCAATATCAAAAACCTAAACATATAATTAAAACTTGGGCAAAAGACTTAAATAGATATTTCTTCAAAGAAGATAGACACATAGCCAGTGAGCAAGGAAAAGATGCTCTCAACATCATAATCATCAGAGAAATGCAAATTAAACCACAATGAGAAACCACTTCACTTCACACTTACTGGTGTGTTTTATAAATTGGTGAACTATAAAGCAGACCAATCCCAAACAGAAAATAGTTAGCATTGGTGAGGATATGGAGAAATTAGGACCTTTGTGCAGTGCTAGTGGGAATATAAAATGGTACAGCCACTGTGGAACCATAGTGGTTCCTCAAAATATCAAATATGGCAGTATTGCAAGTCAGCAATTCTATTTCAAAAAAATTGAAAGCACTTGTACACAATGCATATAGCTGCACTGAATATTCACAATAGCTAAAAGACAGAAGCAAACCAATGTCTATGGTTGAGTGAACAAATAAAGAAACATTATACAAACACGCAATGAAATTTATGCATCCTTAAGAAGGAAGGAAATTCTGACATATGCTCCAAAATAGATGAATCTTGATATGCTAAGTGAAATAAACTGAAACAAAAGTGAGCTAGAAAAGATGTTAGGGCTCAAAGCTGACAGCCAAGAAAGAATTCTTGAGATGTCTTTGGTTAAAAAAAAAAAAAAAAAAAAAGTGGTTTCACTCCAAAGAAGACATACAAATAGCTAACAGACACATGAAAAAATGTTTATCATCATTAACCATCAGGGAGATTCAAATCAAAACCACACTGAGATACTACGTTACACCAGTTAGAATGGCCAAAATTAACAAGACAGTAAATAACATGTGTTGGAGAGGATGTAGAGAAAGGGGAACCCTCTTACACTGTTGGAGGGAATGCAAGTTGGTGCAGCCACTTTGGAAAACAGTGTGGAGATTCCTTAAGAGATTAAAAATAGAGCTTCCCTATGACCCTGCAATTGTACTACTGGGTATTTACCCCAAAGATACAGATGTAGTGAAAAGAAGGGCCATCTGTACCCCAAAGTTCATAGCAGCAATGGCCACAGTCACCAAACTGGAAAGAGCCAGGATGCTCTTCAACAGACTAATGGATAAAGAAGATATGGTCCATGTATACAAATGGAGTATTATGCCTCCATCAGAAAGGGTGAACACCCAACTTTTGTATCAACATGGACGGGACTGGAGGAGATTATGCTGAGTGAAGTAAGTCAAGCAGAGAGAGTCAATTATCTTATGATTTCACTTACTTGTGGAGCATAAGTAATAACACAGAGGACATTGCGAGATGGGGAGGAGAAATGAGTTGGGGGAAATTGGAGGGGGACACAAACCATGAGAGACTGTGGACTCTGAGAAAAAAAATGAGGGGGGTGGGGGGTTTGGTGAGCTGGTGGTGGATATTAAAGGAAGGCATGTATTCCATGAAGTACTGGGTGTGGTACATAAACGATCAATCTTGGAACACTGAAAAAATAAAATTAAAATTTTTTAAAAAGGTAGTTTTATTAAAGTACAGGATGGGACCCATGGGAAGAAAGAGCTGCACTGGGGTCATGAAGAATGGCCCATTATATATCTTCAAGTTGGGAGGAGATGATGGACAATGTAAACCTCTTGGGTACTTTGGAACAAGGTTTCCAGGATCCTGAGGGAGCTAGCTATTGTCAGGAAAGGTCATTTATTACTATTTAGTAAAAACTCCATTAGGAAACCCTTCAGATGTATATTGGTAGGTCATATACTTAGGGGGTGAATGCCAACAGGTATCTTAGGGGGTAGAGGTAATGGAAGTTTCCAAAGGAATTTTTACCCATTAAAGTAGACTTAAGGATCCTGGAGGTTGGGCTAAGATTGCTTTTTGCCCTTAGCAAAGTATCAGCATCAAATCAGTTGAGTCCCTAAAGGAATGTTCCTCGGCCTGTTTCAAGGGCTTGTCAATGGACTACAGTAGTAAAGAAATTTAAAAATTTTTCTGCCTTAGCTTCCCACTTCAAAAGGACAAATGTTATATAATTCCACTTAATTGAGATATGTAAAGTTAAAATCATAGAGACCAAAAAAAAAAAAAAAAAAAAAAAAAAGAACAGTGGTTTCCAGGGACTGGGGTGAGAAGTAATTTGTTGTTTAATGGGTACAGAGTATGATGGTTGCACAACAATACGAATATATTTAATACCAATAACTGCAATTTTAAAAGGGTTAAACACTATAACTTTTATGTTATTTATATTATACCACAATTTTAGAAAATATCCATTTAAGTGTACCTACCAGTTTATTGCTATAGTTACCTTTGTTCTAGGTAAGCAGGCCTCAGCTATTTCTCCCTGAATTTCTCTCTTCAGAATTCAGGGTGGTGATTAGCCCTGGGAACCTCAGTTCTCTGATAGGTCCAAAAAATAAAAACTTGATTTTTAATTTGTTCAGATTTCTCTTGTACATATAGGAATGATGATTCCTAGGTAGTTTATATGTCAGAGCTAAGATTTAATTTGTCCCAGCAATGTAAGAGAATTCCAATCTTTCCATATGCTTGTCTTTTCAGGATCTTAAGCCTTCTCTTTCATGTCTTACTGCAATAGCTAATGTCTCCACTATAAATATACATGTAAACATAAATATAAACATAAATGGTGTGGGGGAATTGACATATTAGTAAACTAAAGAGATGTGTTCAACATTTCATCATGATGTATACTATTTCCTATAGATATTTTGGAGAAAGTATCACATTTAATGAAATAGTTTTAGAAACATAAATTTCATGGAGGGATTATCATCTCTGTCATACTTTAATAACTTATCCAAACAGTGGTCATTTTATAGTTAAAAAATGAAAATATGAGTTTAATTCTAAAATTTTACTAAATTAGAAGTTTATGCATGTTTAATTGCCCCAGAATAGCATAAATCACTTTAGGAAATTTTTGGTCCTATTGCTTTTTAAGTAATTCATTCTAACAGTATGGAAATTTTAGAACATGAGAATTGCTCTTTATTATTAACTAATCCCTTAATGTTCACTGAGGAATGTATAAAAAAGCCCTTATAACCTTAATTATTTCAGAAATTTCAGTTCAGGAAAAAATAGAAAAGTTTCTTCATTGATTATTTTAGGAAAAAAAAATCCATTCCCAAAACAGAAAGGCATACACAGAAAGATTAAAATAATGATAAGATTATAACTATGTCTTAATTTATTGTGGCATTTGAGTATATGCCTTTATAATGATGGTCATTACCAAGGTAGTTTTAAAAATAATTTTAGCAGCATACATTTTAATTTGTAAAAATGTAGTTTTACAACTGAAAATAGTCTTTTAAAAAAAAAGATTTTGAAACTACTCAACTAGGCTAGAAGCAATATAAATGAAATTGTTTTTATTAAATTGTCTTTCTAGGTCATAATAATATGGCAAATTACTAGTTTATTAGATCATTTTGTTGTAGTGCACAATTCACCACTGTAATTTACCAGTTCTACTTGCCATGCTCGGGAGCATTTTCATCTTTTCAGCTTAATGAGTTTAGCTTTAAGGTAAATTGAACTAATCAAATTCCTTTTTAAAAAGAGTTTTCTCTTCAACTGACTTCATTTTGTGTCTTTTCTCACTCTTTATTGACCATGTACATTTCATAATTGTAGGCAGAATATGATTAACAATGTCAATAATTCTACTGAATTATTGTATATAGTTGAAATATTGAAATATTGTATATAATTCCATTGAATTATATACATTAGATATATAATTATATACATTATACACATTATTTCCTTTTTCTATCAATGATTAAGTAATAAAAAATTGTAATTCATATGGTACCTATTTATTTAACAGTAGTTAAGTGGAGTGAGAAAAAATATCCAAGCACATGGTGACATAGTTTTATTCAGTCAATAAACGTGCATTGGGTATGTATTGTGTTCCAGAATATATTAGCTCCAAAAATTCAATAGCAGGTAAGATAGGCATGGACTACCACTTTAATAAACCATTCTATATACTTCATCAAATGGATTTAAATTTGTCCTATATATGATTATGTTAGAAATTCAATTTTATTGAAATATCTCAACATGAAAATAATTTTATGTTACTGATAGAAAATGCATATTTTTTTCTAGAGAGTGATAATATCTACAAAGGAAAAATGAAACAAAACATTCTTGAACAAAAGAGTTTCGTCGTACTTTAAGTTTTCCCTTAGTTTTTTGTTTTTGTTTTTGTTTTCTGACCTAGAGGGGTTGGCAATAAGGGAGAATAATACAGAAAAAATAAGCATGCATGAATAGTTGAAGAGAAAGTGTTATCGAGGGAAATATTATATCTTTGATGTGTCAAATATATATCATATACTTAATACTTTATATTAAATTAATATTAATATATTATAATATTATTCCTCTATACTTAAAAGTATGGTAACAGGACTAGACAAGCAAGCCTTTGAATGAAAGAGAGAATGTAGAAATAGAAGATACAGAAATTTAAATATAATAAAGTTGACATAGCAAATCATTGGGGAAAGGTAAACTTTTAATAAAATGTTGGGATAACCGGAAAACCAATTGCAAAAAAATTAATTTGAGCCATTTTTCGTGCCATTCACAAGAGTAAATTCCAAATGGATTACAGATCTAAATGTTAAAAAAAAAAAAAAAAGGAATACAAGTGCCACTGGAAAGTGTAGGTGAAAGACTGTATAACTTTCTTGGGAAAGACTTCCTAGGCCTTACCATCTGGACTCAGGAGGATAAATGATTAATTTCCTCATACTGACCACACATTTGGCATGGAACTGGAATAAAACAAAAGCACCATTAGAAAATTCAAAAGGCAAGTACCAAACTGGGAGGGAAAAAAGTGGCATGTCACAGAGAAAGGGCTCTTAGTGTTCAGGTCTGTTTCTAAATGGCATATACCATGAAAAGGAACCTGGGATCATTGAAAAAAATGGCTTCAACCAGAGCAGAAGCAAAGTAAAATGTACATTTTATTTTGTGGCAGGTTTAGTAGGTACTCCTCCAAAATGATAAAAACAAGTCAAATGACACACAAGCTGCTTAAAGAAGTTCTGGCAGTCAAATCAGGAAAAATTGAGCATTGATATGAATATAGACATTACTGAACTATAGTCCAATAAAATAAGAATTCATAAATCCATACTTATATCAAATGCATATGTACAACCATATGTATATATGTGTATACACATGAAGATACATATACCCACACATAAATAATGCAAACACAGAAGAAGGAAAATCTCACCTTAACAGACATGCCAAATAACAAATGATGGAATGATGGAATTTGAAAATCATTTTTTCCCCACTATGGTAATAAATGATTCATGCAAGCATCATTAATGGATGTTAAACTATTAGGTGAAAGTATGATGTGCAGTGACTGTAGGTAGCCCTCAACAGATTAATTATTAATTGCAGAGAAAAAAACCATAGTAACTCGACAGTGGAGAAGCCTGGCAGAAGCCACCTATCAAGGGAAGCAAAATTAACAACCACGGGAATGGAATGAACTGACATCCCATGCTTCCCGATAAGATGCACATATCAGTTCTGTTTTAGCTTGTGCAAAAAATATAAAAAATACTCTGCATGCTATAATAACAGAAACATGTCAGCATATACTTGTCCAGACCCATAGAATGTATAGCACCAAGAGTGAACCCTAAGGTACAATATGGTCTTTCGGTGATTATGATGGGTCAGTGTAGGTTTGACCTTTGTTTAAAGAAAATACCATTCTGATGAGTGATGCTAATAGGGGGAATCTATGAATGTGTGGTGGCAGGGTAGTTGGAAAAATTTCAGGACCTTCCTCTCAATTTTGTTGGAAACCTAAAGCTACTCTTAAAAAATAATAATAAATAAAATAAAGATAAGAATTCATCAGGAGTCCATTGTCACACTTCATCAAATAGTTTTATGGTGATGGAAAATGTGGTTGGAATACCATGCTGGCATATAATTCTCCCTGCATAGCCACAGATGGAGGCTTTGTGGAAGCATTCTGTTGATGTGTATTGTATCTCCTTGTGGATCCCAATTACATTCTTTGTACTTCCCTCCTGGGATCTGAGGATCATGGGGCTCTTTGTCAGTCTAGAAGCAGTGACAGGTGGTAGGAACAGGTCCTGAGGAGGATCAGCCTACCCCTTGGAGGCAACTATCTCAGAAGAGGACATTCAGGTTTCTTCAGACATCGGAAGCTGAACTTCCTCAAGTGTCTGCTTCTTCTGTCAAAGAAAGCTGGGAAGAATTGAGAGTTTGAGGTTTTACAGAGACTCATATGTCTCCATCCCACTCTTCAAAATCTCCTTCCTTCCCAACCAATGCCCTAAATTTAACAAATAGGATGCTGTGCAATTGTGAATTCAATTCGCATAATGATTCAACTATTCACAGGTTTATACCTTGAGTTTAGTTTCAGCAATTGCAGCCCTATGGCTACGAGGAATGAGGGTTTCTTTCAGGGTAATAAAAGAAACTTTCTTACATTTTCCTTTTTATTTGGGCCTTGAGATGAGACTATAAAAGCCTAAACTCAGTGTTTTCTCCCCCAAATTCCTCAGGCACTTAAAAACAAATAACCAGCTTTATTAGTTTATTTTCAATAAAAACATTCTTTGGCTACAATTACTTGGTTATCCAAAGCATTGCTATCTGTGGGTATTTCTTACAGGTGTCTACTGGTTGTGATTTAAGCAACACTTCTGCCAACCCATACCATAGACTACCAGTTCCCTTTTTCCAATGGCAGATGAGTCATTAATGCCTTTCAATCAAGTCAGATTAGAAGACCCATTTTACATAACCTAAATCTAAATCAAAGAAACCATTTTTTTTTTTAAGTTTTGTTCTCCTGAAACCATTTCTGGCATTGATTGTTTCAGAGTTTGATCAGAAAAGCAGCATCACTGCAGGTAGTATGGAATAATGGATTTCCACAGTTGTGACAACTTGTGAAGAAGCTGTGAGGGTTCTTGCCTTTATGTCTGGTGAAGAGCTTGAAGCCTCTGAGGCAACTGAGCTGGGAGCTGGGAAGAATTGTGAGGCCTGAGGGAGAAAAGTAAGCAGAATGGAATCCATCAATTTATAATGGATCCCACAAGGAGAAAGTATAACCCATGAGGACGTCAATGGCCTTCAACGTTACCCACGTAGATGACCTGCAAAAAAACTTGGAACCCTCCATAATGGAGCTCCACACACAGTGCAGGACCGATAATACTAAAATATGATTCCTATTGTTGCTGGAAAAACCATGGACTACCCTGCTACCTTCGCCCAGTGGTGCCCCAGCAAATAAGCAACAATGTACGTGAGCTCCGGCAGTGCCCGGCAAGCCCGGCAACGCACACTGACCCTTCCAGAAGCCATAGGTCCTTTCTTTCTGCCTTCCAAATCCATGCAGAATTTCTTTGTGGCCAACATCTCTCTGAACCATGCAGGGAAAGGAATTCGGGAGGGGTGGGGAGGTGGGGAGTGGGAAACAAAACAGCTCCAGTATAAATAAGTGGATCTGGTACAATATCATCACAGCATTTTCCTCAGAGAAATTAGTGGGATAAAGGTAAGGAAGAGGTAGAACATTTAGATCATTGGACCTCAGAACCATTACTTCATTAAATTGAGTTGTCAATCAATAAAAAAAAATTAATACATGGTGTGCACAAATAATGGCAGTATTTATTTCATTTTATTTGCTTTACAGTATTGGTGAGTTTGCTGATTCTTTTGAAACACACGCAGACAAGGACAGCTTTTCTAGAATCTTTAATTGACACCTGAAATTAAATAATGATTTTATTTTTTAAAGAATGCATTTTTTTTAAAAGAATTCTTTGAAGAAGGTGGGGAAGAGTAAAGTGTCTGAAGCCAAATTGTCTTAGGATGAAACTCAGCCTATTTATTAACTGTATGATCTTGGACAAGTTGCTTAATCTGTCTATTCCCTGTCTTCTCTTTTCTTTTTTTTTTTTTTTTAAGATTTTATTATTTATTTATTTATTTGACAGAGAGAGATCACAAGTAGGCAGAGAGGCAGGCAGAGAGAGAAAGGAGGAAACAGGCTCCCTGGTGAGCAGAGAGCCCGATGCGGGACTCGATCCCAGGACCCTGAGATCATGACCCGAGCCGAAGGCAGCGGCTTAACCCGCTGAGCCACCCAGGCGCCCCATCCCTGTCTTCTCTTCTCTAAAATGGGGATAATATGCTCACCTATTTCAAAATTGTTGTGAAGATTAAATGTATATGTATGTCTGAGTATTTATATGTGTTTATGTATGTGTATTTTTATATATGAACACACATATATGTTTTAAATTAAGTGCTATATAAGTAGTAATTACAAATTAAAGCATTATCCTTTTTAAGCATCTTTCTTAATATTCCATAAATAGAATATCAGAGTAAATTTTTCTATTGAGTTTTTTTTTTTTAAGATTTTATTTATTTGTCAGAGAGAGAGTGTGCACAAGCAGGGAGAATAGCAGAGTGAGAGGGAGAAGCAGGGTCCCTGCTGAGGAAGGAGCCCAACACAGGACTTGATCCCAGGACCTTGGGATCATAACCCGAACCAAAGGCAAAGGTTTAACTGGCTGAGCCACCCAGGCATCCCTTTACTAACGTATTTTATAATAAAGTGAAACTTGCATGTATGATTCAGGTGGAAAGCTTTTCAATCGTTGACATACATGCAAGAAATAATCATTCTTTTCAGTGCCTTTTACATTTTTTGATAACACATGACATATTCTGTAGTCTTGATAGTTGGTAGTGTTGAGACTAACATTTTAGTATAACATGAAAACATGCAAATATATTCCTTATAAAATCATCCAAGACTACTGTGATCTATGTATTGTATATTGGGAGATAAAGTAGTTAATATTTTATGCTACTTCTTCTATTAACATATAAAGTATTTTATATGTGAAAACTTCAATTTCAACATCACTGAGTTATTTTTTTACATTTAAATTCAGAAAAAATATGAAGTGTAATTTTATCATGTAATAATTTAATCATTTAATCATTTTTATACTAATTAAACTTTTGAAAAATATTAGAAAGCAGTCTTTTTCAGACATCAAGTATATCATTTGTGAGTTTCACGTGTTTAACCACAACTTTGTTTGTTAAATTAATATATATTACTATTTTCAGCTAGAATGTAGTACATTCATATCAATCGTATCATGTATATTTATGGGGGTTTTTTGCCCATGTTCAGAACATTCTCAAAAAGTAAATAATGACAGATGTATTTTTTGGCTAATCTGAATGATATGGTAATTATATATTTGGATACATTTTTTAATGAGAACCTGAAACCTCTCCTTTTGAAACAGTGGCACAGAGCAGAGCACAATAAATTTACACAGCACTAACTCGGGAAGATAAGGTGGAAAGAAGGATGGGGATTCATGTAGGGCTTCCAATTTTCCATAAAAATATATTTGCATATCACATATATTATTTAATAAGATAGAGAAGCATGTGAGAAAGGACTGTTACAAGAAAAGCAGGAATCTTCACTGAAGTTTTAAAAAAATCTGTATTAAGTACTCAATACCTGTCGGTATATGTTTCAAAGAGTCAACAAATGTGTCAATACTGCAGAGAAGGTGAATAAAAATTAATCGATGCAGCCATTGTTTCTATGTGCACACCATGTAATTTTATGTATCGATTGGCAACATTTAAATAAATATATCTCTTTATATTTTGACTTGATATCCTAATGGTAACAATAGTTTTCACTGGAAAACATACAGATTCCTTTGTAGCTCCCCTTGAGTCTCAGGACACAAACTCACAAGGGTAATTTTTTAAAGAAAGTAATTATGAAATTGTCTCCAGCATCTAGAATATATCCTGTGTGAGTGAAGAAATGGCAATGGTAGGACCCCTTTAGTCCCATCCGGTTATTCGTTTGCAGAGGAAGTGGTGTCCATTCCTGCAATCAGTCTGCTGGGTGCTTGTGATCTGTGATGATTCGCAGATGGAGAAATTCCCAGAAGACAAAATAAGGGTAGTGCTGATCTGAAGTTGTGACTAACCATTAACTCTATGGGTTCTTCTTGCCAACAGCATGATCCTTGCCTGTCGCAGGAAGTGACATTCATTAAAATGCTTTTGAATTAGATCTTCAAGCTTAGAGCATAGGTAGCCTCTAGGACGAGAAGGGGTCTCATCTTAATTGCTTCTGTGGCATTTAACTAAATGAGTATGAGTTTGCCTAAGGTCAACAGGCTTTTGTGATTCATTATTCCGATTCTGACCTCCTGAGTCGCTTGGACCCCCCCAGAGTTGGGGCAGAAGGCTGGATGTGAAACTAGGGACTGCAGCAGTGCTGCCCCGCTGGGGCTGGGGCAAGAACACGGAGATTATACAGCTGTAGGAAATCTTCCCAACCCTGTAGTGCTATGCGCACTGGACTTTGTGAAATCCTGCTGAGTTCTCAAAGTTATCTACTCTGCATAAAGCAAGAATTAGGAGAAAGATCCTGTTCTAGAATGTCTTCAGAAGGATGTGTTATTTCAGTACTGAACTGAGCTATAGCCACGGTGCTTCTTGAAGAGAATGTGGACCCAAGTAATTGAATGCAGGGTCAAGTGTGGAATATGATCACTTGAAATTATGTCTTCTACCAGTAAATAAATGTCATTTTCAGAAGAAAGAATAAGAATAATTACTTGGGCAGGGATGATGGACTCCTAAAATGTGCCAATAATGATTGCACTGATGAAGAATTGCTTTGTATCAGCAAAGGAAAGATGAGGAGGGAATTAGAAAGGGAAGGAAGAAGTCAGGAAAGATGGGGACGATGACAAGAATTGCAAGGGTTTGGAAAGGAGGAAAGGCTACTTTTAGTACAAATATACCACCCATGTCTCACGGACTGAAGTATTTACAGGCCAACAGAAAGGCAACTGGCAAAACTTTAACTAAGGAGGGCATGGTGAAGAAATGCTCTTATTACAGTGATTCATTTGGGGAGTCTGAAGGCAAGAAAGAGATCCTGGCTAGTGTCATGTACCTTGGCTCCCATCATCAGGGACATCTGCACAAGAACTACCCTAGAAATCAGAGTGGAAAAACATTTGCCAGGCAGATAGTACACCCCGAGTAGGAAAAGGGACTTGTTGAGTCAGCAAGAGAGTAGTTCCAGCAATTACCTAAACTTAGCAGGAATGGTAAACAAATAAAACACACAGAGAAACAAACACAATATCAGGGAGCATGAAAGAAGCCAGCCTGCCAGAAGCTCCCTGTATTAGCTGGACTGTATCTTTTCATCATAAGATCCTCTGTCTAGCCTGGACCACAAGTCTGCAGGTATTAAGCTGGGCGAGCCCTACAAGCTTCCGACAATCCAATTTACTAGTTTGCAGCTCTATTAGAGTCTCTGAATCAATGGCCTCACCCTGGGGTTCTTAGCTGGCAGCCCTTAATCAAAAGATTGAAGAGGAGAAAAGAAAAGAACCGTGCTAGGAGCAGTTCCTCCAATATCCAAAAAAAGCTATAAAAAAGGAAACTACATGTGACAAAGAGCCTTAGCATTATTAATAACAGAGCAAGGCAAAGATAATTCATCATAGCATTGTTCACATAACATTTGTGGGTTTTTATTTTTTCTCTCTCTATCTCCTTCTGCAAGAAAGATAAAAACAGCCAACCTGTTGCCAACAAACACAGTCCAATCAGAATATGAAGGTGTGTTCTATTAGATAGATAGTGTCATAAAGTTTAAAATTCATTATAGAGGTTTGGAATCTCACAAAATAACAGTCACTTCCTTTTTGTATGTCCCTAGCTTTAGGAGACAAGGGGCTGTCTCTGGCTTCTTGAGATGATGCAGCAGGAGATCATAATCCCACCCTGGGGAACGTGATATCATAGAACGAGCCACATTACCACCCAGCAGGATCAGAGCCCATCCTGCAGGAGGTCAAGGGCCTCCTCACAGCTGATCCTGAGTGTAAGCCCAGATTCCCTTCTAGGTATTTCCTGATAGGGTAGGGATTGGATCCCAATTTTTGCTAGCATTTGGCTGGACTAGCACCATTACTATCAAAACCTTTTCTTTCTTGGTAGCTTTTTTCCTAATCCTTTCATTGTTAAAGTCCAATTTTGTGTGGATTCTTTTTGTATCCTTTGGTATCACTGGGCTGCAGACTTCTTCACCTCCAGTCTGGGATATCTGAGGGCAGTAGGGAGACACGTGGATCTCACCACCATGCATTCCTTGGATCTCCAGCTTCCTAGCTAATCTGCCTTCTTCTCTCCACCATTTGGAAACATTTTATGTTTAAATTATGTATAATATCCATGGTGGTAATTACACTTAGCAGGGAGTAGAGGGAAAAGTACATCTACTGTATGTGTCTTCCTCAAACCAGAAGTTTCTCCAGACACCTGTATTTTTCATTCTTAGATGCAGTGCTTGCTTGCCTATAGTGGAAGGCATTCTGCAAATTCTTACATTTTTGCTTTGTTTGGTTCTGTTTTTCTTATGATTCAGAGTTGTGAGAAATTAGAATTCCAGAATAAATTGTAAAGGCTAAGAAGCAATTTGTAGTTTCTTGAAAACATTCATTTACCCTGCAAAGTTAAGAGACCTCATAGGGAAAAAGAACAGATTCTTTCAGTTACATTTTTTATAATACATATTTGTCCTAATTTTATGTGGATTATGGGATGTTTTTCACAATGTACCTCAGCAAGAAAGACAAATTGTGGTCTTCTGTTCCTGAATCACATGGTTATTACTTTATTTACTAGAAAGTTCAATGATTTCTTAAAAAGATCTTAGCATTTCAGAACATAAAAGTGGTTTCTTGGTTTGGATAACCCTAAATATTTAAAAATTTACATTTGGTGTCAGGTACATGATTTGAGGCTGTTCATAAAATATAAAAAGGAAAAAATCTTAATGGTGAATAGGTAAATATTCTAAAGCAGTTTCTCAAATGTAAGCAATGTAGTAAGTATTTTAATGAAAAAAAAAAGGATTTTTTTGCACATAAATGACTTTAAAACCCAAATATTTTTTTGGAATTGGATAAAAAAGTCCTAAAGCAATAATATTGAAATTGGTATTTTTTTTTTTTAAAGATTTTATTTATTTATTTGACAGAGAGAAATCACAAGTAGATGGAGAGGCAGGCAGAGAGAGAGAGGGAAGCAGGCTCTCCGCTGAGCAGAGAGCCCGATGCGGGACTCGATCCCAGGACTCTGAGATCATGACCTGAGCTGAAGGCAGCGGCTTAACCCACTGAGCCACCCAGGCGCCCTTGAAATTGGTATTAATGCTCTATGATGTGTGTTATTATTTTCCTAACACCAGTTTACCTTTTTGAATCAATATACTATCACTTTTATTTTAGTAATGCTTTTTTATTTCAAGCAGATAGGATATAATTTGAATCATAATCCTTTTGGTGTCTTTTATCTTCTTATGCATTCTTTCTTCCCCATATATACTTACATCACAATAGTTAATGGTAATAGTAAAGGAAAAGTATTTTTTTAATTTAATGTCTGTTTTAGAAATACCATTCATAGGGTTAAGAGAATTCCCTCAGATTTTTATTTTATACTAACTAAACGGTAAATTCTGTCAAACTGGTTCCCACCCCACAGATATGGGTTAATTATATTGATTTTTCATCTTTAATGTATTTTTGTCATGAATTAAATATATTTAATATTTAGACTTAACATGCATTCCAGAGATAAGCCACAACTTTTTTTTAAAGATTTTATTTATTTATTTGGCAGAAAGAGACACAGCTAGAGAGGGAACACAAGCAGGGGGAGTGGGAGAGGGAGAAAAGCAGACTCCCGGCTGGGTAAGGCACCCAGAGCAGGGCTCCATTCCAGGATTCTGGGATCATGATCTGAGCTAAAGGCAGACATTTCACCAACTGAGCCACTCAGGCACCCCACCACAACTTTTTATTATATACTTTATTTTATATATTATTGCACTTGCACTAATATTCAATTTTTCCTAGTCTATGTAACAGTCTCCTTTTGTATATTGTACTCAATTTTATTTTGGAGTGAAAGCTGTGCTAGACTTTGTAATATGAGTGAGGTATCTTCAGTTTTTTTTCTCTCAAAAATTTTTGTGTTACTTTATTTTTCTGTTCTTTGAATAATTGGTAAAACTGAGTATAAATCTCTCTGGGCTTTGTGTTTTCTCTGCAAAAACTTAGATAATGATTCAAGTCCCCTAATAATTATAGTGTAATTCAGATTTCTTAATTTTTCTTGATTTTGTTTTAGTAAAATATATGTTATGAAGGCTCTATCGACATTTCAGGGGTTACTGTTTGCCCACTAGAACTTTCTCTGTGGTTGGACTTGCAACTGCCTGTGATCATGGATATTCTGATTCTCAAGCACTTATCACTTAGTTGGATTTGTTGCAAATAGACTATAACTGAATTTTTATTTCTGAACAAAATGGTGATTTCTATTTTTTAATAAGGATTTATTAAATTTATATTTATAATAATTTATAATAAATGGTCTTTATATATTTAGATTGTCTGTACCATACATTTTAATGTTTTTCATTTTTTATCACATTTTATACCTCCTTTCCTACATCTTTTGGATTGTGTCCTTTTCCCCCCTTATCTAGGTCATTTTTTTTTTTTTAAAGGAACCCTTTATTAGAACCAATACAATTGTGTGAAAAGAGGAACAAGAGGAGGGTGGAAGAAGGGAAGGGAATGAGGTCCACGTCAATATCAGTTGTGGAAACTTGTAAATTGCCTACTTTTAAACATTTACATTTAAATGGTGAATATATATGTATGTATTATGTATATTAAGAATATATATAGATATATAATGATCTCCCTCTCTCGCTCTCTCTCTGTATATATCTTAAAAATATCTTAATCTTAAAAATTTAAGAAATGAAAAGCAGACGTGTGGCTGCACTATTACCAAGAAACACAACCAAAACTCCCACAAACCAAAAAGGTCCACAGAGAATTCAGTTACCCATCTTTCCACTTGGAAATCTGGCATTGCCATCCAAGTGCAATGTGCTTTGCTATCAGGGTGGACAGAGTGCAGAGAGCTGTCCCTCCTCTTGAGTCTCTTAGAACCCATCTTGAGGGAAGGGGTGGCAAGGCTGCTGGGCCCTGCTTGAGTCAACTCCTGGGGATAGCAGGAGGTCAGACTGTGCTCTCTCCATCCTCCAGAACTCTACAAAGCCACTTGGTGCTGCCAGAACTGGGTGAAGAGAGCAAAGTCCACAAATCATTAAGACAGGTCAATTATTTTTATCACTTTCTACTTCCTACAGAGAAACAAAAATAAGAATTACATAAGACTTATCCTCAGAAACTCTGCAAGTTAAAAGAGATTGGAATAAAATACTTAATGTATTGAAAGAAAAAAATCACCAACTATAATTCTGTATCATGGATTCTATCCTTTAAAAGAAAAGAAGGAAAAAAAATTCTCAGACCAATAAAAATTGAGGGAATGTGTCACCAGTGGACTTGCCTTGCGAGAAATATTAAAGGATATCCAGGGAGAGAGAAATAATATAGGTCAGAAACCCAGACTTATAGAAAGGAAGAGCACTCGAGGAGGAATACATTAAGATAAACTCTCTTAGTTTTCTTATTCTTCATTGATCTGACATTCATTTAAAATAATAATAGCAACAGGGGCGCCTGGGTGGCTCAGTGGGTTAAAGCCTCTGCCTTCAGCTCAGGTCATGATCCCAGGGTCCTGGGATCGAGCCCCGCATCGGGCTCTCTGCTCGGCAGGGAGCCTGCTTCCTCCTCTCTCTCTGCCTGCCTCTCTGCCTACTTGTGATCTCTGTCTGTCAAATAAATAAATAAAATCTTTAAAATAATAATAATAATAATAATAATAATAGCAACATATCTGTGAAGTGGTATAGCTTTTTTTTTTTATGAACTGGTATAAATTGTAAGTGGATGCTGCAAACTTGAGCAACTACTAAAAAAAATTTACAGAGAAGTATACTTAATATGCTAAAATAGGAAAGAAGATAGAATCATATTAAAACTCATTAAAATCAGGAAAGGCACAAAAAAAGAGTGGAAGGCCAAAAAACAAAACAAAACAAGGAACAAAGAACAGTATTTGATGAACGTTAGCTAAAGGAATTCATGTTTATTTCTCTGTTGTTCATCTGTTCTTTAAAACCCTGCAAAGGGAAACTTCTCATAGGGAAAATCAAACAGGAATAAAGAGTTTACTTCCTCATATATTTCTTCAAGAACTATAAAGGCAATTCTGACCATCATGCTACAAAAGGAAATTGCTCGTGATCCTCAACGTTTCTTAGCATTTGCTGTCCTTTCAGGGGCAGCCTCATTCATAAATTCTTGTCATTGTTGCTCCTAGTTAAGTAATGTCTGTCCATGGGAAGTAGTGTTTGAGTAGGGTGCCTTGGTGGCTCGGGTCACTTGAGCATCTGACTTCTGCCCAGGTCATGATCTCAGGGTCCTGGGCTCCAGGGTCCTAAAGCCCCCGACTTTGTGCTCCACAGGGAGTCTGCTTGTCCTCCCGCTCCCTCCCATCCCTGCTCCTGCACTCACTCTCTCCAAAAAAAAAAAAAAAAATAATAATAATAATAATAATTTAAAAAATCTAAAAAGAAGTAGTGTTTGAGTACAGTAAGTGTAGCTGGAGAGTCTTTTCTATTCACAGTTAGGAATACTTTTACTGTAAATGAAAATTTGACCCAAAAATCAGAAAAATCAGAAAAAGTGAATTTCTTGAATAGAGTATGGAAGAAAAACAGTACATGCTTTTCCTATAGGCAGCTGAAAAAGCAGGCTATCTAATTGCTTTGGCTCACTTGGGAAATAAACAAGCCTCATAATTTTTAACTGTTTAACTGTTTATTGTTTTCTTGAGGGGAATTTAATTCAAATCCATTGCTTTTCAATAATTGCTCCTTTCTTAGCCATGGTAAAGAATATGTCTCACAATCATTTTTAAGTCAAGTTTAAATAAAGGCATCGATATTTATCATAGTTGACATTGTTTCCCATTATTAAAACTACTTCATATTAAGAGATTTATAAAATAATCAGTTATTTCCTTTGAGAAAATAAAAATTATTAAATAAACACCTGATTGTTCCTCTGCTAGCATGCCTAGTTTACAGTTTATTGTTGTAAATTGGAGGATTTCCCAAATCGGGAATATTATCACCTGTAGGTTCCTGAAAGCAGATTAAACACATCAAACTGACTTATTATATTTAATAATAATTATGGATAACAACTGAATTCATTGCTTTCCCAAAAATTAAGGACAGTCCTTGATTCTTTTGTGATCAAGCTAGTCTGGTGATTTAGTTATTCAGAAGAAAGTCTAAAGGTGTCAGTGCATGAGGCACAAGGGAAAAGAAGGCTGACCAAGACGACTGGGGTGTTCTGCAAGAGTAGATCCAACTTAGTTAGCCACTGGAAGACTTGGAGTTAGTTACCTTTACCAATTTCGTGAGAAAGTTATATCTTTAAGTCATGGGGAAGGAGGGGACAAATGGTAAATACCAATTTACAAAGGCGTTAAAATGCTCGTCATAATGGATGAAATTATGCTTACTATGACAAAAGAGTGGGAAAAATGACAGTCCAGAGGAATGATGTGGAAGCTTAATGTGAATTCTGAGAGAATTCACAACTGGAAAAGTTATCACAGCTTCATCATCGGCAAATAGATGTAAAATGATAGCTTTGTGTTGCTTTAATTTGTATCTCCGATTCTGCTTGTGTTTGAGCATGTCTTTATAGGTTTAGAGCCTTGATGTTTTCTCTTCTTTAAGTTGCCCTCTTTTCTATGATACTTCTCACTGTTTCTTGATTTATTGCTTATTTATTGATTTATTGCATCATCCAGATAATGTCTTCATTGGTTCTAGGTACTGCCATTCCCTTCTTCCAGTCCGTTCTCTCTCCATTAAAATTGCCCATGGTATTGTTCATTCACTGAAATTCTTTAAAGTTGTGCATCAAATTCATCAGTCTTTTACCATGTTTTTATGACTTAGAAGTCCTGTGCCCTGCCTAGAGATAAAGACAGTAAAGACAGTTTTTAAGGTTTTACTTATGTTCTATGTTTTAATTTTTTTTACACTCAGTCTTTTCATCTATGCAGAGCCCATCTTTCCATTGAGGTCATTTGACTTTTTTTTACATAAATTGAACAAGCTTCCCAATTACACAATCTGAACTTTCTAATTAACTTGTGATACAATCTTGTATATTATAGGTTTGGGTGTTTATGCATGCTTACATATGCATCTTGGTCTAGTTTTCTTTTTGTGTGCGTGTAGTGTGATACTTTCCACATACATTACTCTTTCTAGAAGGTTGCGATATTTACTAAGGTAAGTTACCCCTATCTCTAGTTGTTAAAATTTAGTTAGCTTCTTGTGGAGATTATTTTTCCACTTTGCATTTTATTATAAGTTTATAAAATCCCTCAAAAAACCCACTGGGATTTCATTATAGATTATGGAATTGCAGATTAAAGATTAGTTTGAGAATAATTGGTACCCTTTTAGCAGTGAATCTTTTAGTTCAAAAATTGAATGTTTCAGGACACCTAGCTGGCTGAATTTGTAGAGCCTGTGACTCTTGATCTTGGGGTCGTGAGTTTGAGCTCCATGTTGAGCACTGAGGTTACTCCAAAAAATGGAATTTCACTTCATCATGTTACTCTCTAAATTCTTTATTAGATGTTTTAAAGTTTTATTATATAGTATTAATATCTTCCTGGCTAAATTAATTATCATAGAATTTATGCTTTTTATTGTCGGAATAGCATGACTTTTTAGTTTATGGTTGATTATTATTGCCAAACATTTTTTTGATTTTTTTTGTAGGTTGATTTTATATCAGAAGGTACTGTGGAACTCTTTTTTATTTAACTAGAATGCCAGTTGCTTTGTTGGTTTTGCTCCATAACACTAGCAGACTTTCTAATTAGGCCTTTCCTGACGCTGACTGACATGGTGAGGCTGTGTTCTCTCAGGTCAACATTAACCAGTACTAAGGAAGAATGGATGTTTCTTGCAGGAATGGGACTGGTCTTCTTGCTCTGCCCATGGGTCTGTTGTTTATCCTCTCAGCTGATGGTGGCATGTGGAATGCAGAACTAAGGGCAACATGTAAAGAGATTACATTTCAGAAATGCAGAAAAACAAAAACAAAATCCCCCAAACCAGAAAGTTCAAGACAAGATAGGATTGGAAGATGTTTTGTTCTATGTTTATGCTATAAAATTCTGAGTGGAAAATTTACCATGACCAGAAAAAGAATTCTCATTCTCATTTTTCTCCCTACCAGTTGAGACTTGCATTTTTAACCATCAACATCAAAGCCAGGTATCAGTCTTTGAGAGTCATTGGAAATATCATTCATGGGCTGCATGAATGCAGTGTCTTGTGTAATAATGTATCCAGCATGAAATAGATGGATTAGGGAACTGCAGAGACACCAACATCTGTGCTGATTTAATATAACAGAGTCCAAAGAGCCATGACATTGTCAGTTAAAACAGCATTATTACCTTCTACTCATGGTGGAAGACATAAAACTAGCCAAGAATGGTGCTTTTGGAATAAAGGAGGAAACATTGGTTCTTGAAGATGAACAGGAAGAAATGATGCCTACAGATTGTGAATAATCTTCATCTGCATGTATTGAAAAATAAACATCAGATAAGTACATCTTCTTTTCTCATTTTTCTAGTCTTCATGGATAAAAAGACCTTTCATCTTACATGGGGCCATGACCTTTGTAATAATGTTTTTAGTTAAATTATTTATATAGAGAAGCCCCTCCACACAAAATGTTTACGCAGGGCCCTGCACATGGAGAGAGCAGCCCTGGTTGAGGAGGCTGGAGCTTCTTTTCCTCTGAACTCAAAAAACATTATTATAACCTCAAAGTTTTACTATATACATGTCTTAAGTCTAATGACTTCATGAATAAACAAAAATGAAGTTAAAGTTTACTCTAAATAATTGTCATTGCATTTAGAAAATATTCGTTATAGTTTTTTCTGAAATTCATTTGAATACATATTCTAAGATAGTGTGCATATGTAATCATAATATTAGTATTTACAGATGCTAAAATTGTGAAGAAATTATGAAAAGATTGTGCTTTTTTGCCATACTATAGATATATGAATGAAGCAATTAGTTATTTACAAAGTACCAATTATGTAGTGACACAGACTGTAGAAATTATGAGGCTTATTTTCAAGTTCAAATATATATTAATAATTAATATTATTCATTTTCATTTATTATTTACATTTTAAAAACATGTTTACCTATTAGTCTTTTGACAAATGCTGCCCTTGACGTTTTATGAAAGATACCTCCAGGGATTTTATAATGTCAAAAGAAATAAAAATGTTATTTTTGTTAGATTTTTTTCAAGGTGGGATACCAGTGAAAAAGCAATTGGCTTTCATAAGGAGATAAATTATTAGCAGATTTCAAGTTGCTAAAACCTCCTTTTGACTAAAATAAAATGGGATTCATTTTCTTTTATTTTTATTATTTTTTAAAGATTTTATTTATTTATTTGACAGATACTCAGCGAGAGAGGGAACACAAATAGGGAAAGTGGGAGAGAGAGAAGCAGGCTTCCCACTGAACAGGAGCCAACATGGGGCTCCATCCCAGGACCCTGGGATCATGACCTGAGCTGAAGCAGACACTTAATGACTGAGCCACCCAGGTGCCCCATTTTCTCTTTTAGATATAAATTTGTACTAGTTGGTCACAAAAAGATTTCTTCTTTGATGAGTTTTTGTTATTATTTTTTTGTTTGTTTCTAAAAATTTCTAAATCTAACCTAAGGCATTTTCTACTGCTGATTACAGGCAAATTCAAGGCAAATACCTTTCAGAATTTATTCAAGAATTTTCAAATCTGCCTTCCTTTTCATTTCAAAAACAAAGTTCAATTATTTGCTGTGTTTTCCTTAGTATTTTACAATTTTGTATCCTCTGCCAGAAAATTTAAAGAAGGAAAAAAGAAAAGAAACACTTTCAAAAGATCAAAAGAGTACAATATAACCTTTCTCTTTTATACCTACTGGCACATTTAGGAAACCAGTTCAGGTCTGTGTAATGAACCATTCAAAACACAGATAAATGCAGATGAAAAGCAGGCAAACCCAGAGAAAAGATTGATAATTTCATCTCCACTGAATGGCAGAGCAAGCAAATAGATAATGGTCTGAAAAAGGGTCATAAATAATAAGAATTCTAATCATAGAATGTCAAATCCTTATTTTTGCAAGTTTCAGAGTGAGAATTTACACTCAGGAAGAAAATGGTTATGTTAAAATCTAGCTATTACTATATAAATAATGACTTCTCTGATTTTGAAAAAAATATAAAACCCAGTTGTAAGTGTGGGGCACATGTTGTAATTTACACTAAAAATAGTTCTTATATCCAATTTTATAAAATAATACCTCATAATTATTCTTTATCTGAAAATATTAAAACATATCTTCATATCGATAAGTAGGCCATCTGTGCATTTTACACAATTATATATATATATATGTTTATATTTATATGTAAATACTATGTTATATTTTTAAATATTTGCTAGATGAAAATTTATATTATATTGAAATTCATAGAATGTCTTGGCAAACAATCAAATAAACTCACTTTTAAGATCAACATTTCTTATTTTTCTAATTGTATTTTGTTGTGCTTTGACTCAAATTTTTCATTCTAAGGATATCTTGCTGGCTCAGCCAGTTAAGTGTCTGCCTTAAGCTTAGGTCATGATCCCAGGGTCCTGGAATCAAGTCCTACATTGGGCTCCCTGCTCAGTGTGGAGACTGCTTCTCCTTCTGTCTCTTCCCTCTGCTCTTACTCTCTCTCTCTAAAATAAATAGATAAAACATTTTAAAATAAATAATTAAATAAATTATTTATTCTAATTTTCAACTCTTCTTGACAAAATACCTATGTAGATATTTTCATATTCCTTCATAATTTAGTCTATCTTTGTTTCATCATGGAAATAATTCCTGTGTTTCTGGCTACATTAAACCTGGCCTTTCATATCTATTGGATTCAATTTAATCATCATAATACTGATTTTCTTTTTGCATTAACTCTGTGCCAGGCAATTCTGGGTGTTTTATGTATTAATTCAATTGATTGTCAGAACTGGTCTATGAGATTCATATATTTCTCACACCCATTTACAGTCTAGGAAATCTAAGCCCAAAGGAAAAAAAAAAAACACTTGCATTGTCTAAGATAGCATAGCTCATATCTGAGATAGCAAGAATCAGACCAAGCCAATCTGTCTCTAGGACTCATATCATTAACTATCATTGGCATTCTGGCCAGAAGAGATGTTCAGTCTTCTGCTGGGTAGTAATCAGAGGATTTTAGTTACTAGGTGAGTGTCTTCACCCAAAATTTAGGCTTTGATATTAAGTCCCATTATATGAGCAGCAAATGAAAACTTTTCAGAGGGAGTAGAGGTATTTTACTTGTGATGATAAATGTGAACCTTACATCTCTCTTCTGTATAAATAATCACAATGTGCTTGGGCTTAATGCAGTCTGCTGTTTTCCTGTAGATGCTTCACCACATGCTGAAAAAGATTATATGAAGTAATCCTATAACTATAGGTATTTACCCAAAAGATGCAAAAATACTGATTCAAAGGTACACATGCACCACGATGTTTATAGTAACATCATCAACACTAGCCAAATTATGGAAAAAAAACAAATGCTCATCATCTTGAATGGATAAAGAAACTGTGATATACAATGGAATAAAATACTCAGCCACCAAAAAGAATGAGAGCTTGTCATTTGCAATGATGTGGATGGAGCTAGAGGGTATTATGCTAAGAGAAATACGTCAGTCAGAGAAAGACAAATACCATATGATTTCACTCATATGTGGAATTTAAGAAACAAAACAGATGAACATAGAAGAAGAAAGAAAAACCATAAGAGACTTTTAACTATAAAGAACAAACTGAGGGTTGCTGGAGGGGAGGTGGGCAGGGCTAAATAGTGATGGGGATGAAGGAGAGCAATTGTGATGAACACTAGGTGCTATATGTAAGGAATGAAGCAATAAATTCTACTCCTGAAACCAACTTTATACTATATATTAACTAACTAAAATTTAAATAAGAAGTTGAAATGCAAAAAGGTATTTTAATTGGTAAGGTTTTTCAGGAGTAACAAAGACCTGTGGACTGGGACAAAGGAGTGAGACAAGATGTGCTGACCTAAGTAACTTCAGAAATGAATGGAATCTGCAGACTGACTGCAAAGTGTACTACACACACACGGTGGGTTCTATATTGTCAGGTTCATTTTGATGGAATATTAGCTAGCAATTCTGAAACCACTATATCTGCACTCTGGAATGGAGCAATTATTTAAATAAATGGCAAATGGTAGGAGTTGAAAGAAATAAATGTCAACTACTTAAAAACAAAACTATAAAGTCAAATGCCTATTTCCCAATGCAGCATTAAGACCTGGAGAGAACTTTAGATGATGGATGGGTCTTCTTACTCCTGTGAGAATATGTGAGATTGAATGAAATGCTGATAATGCACAAACATTAGAAACTCCCTCAATAGTGAATGTCTTTCAGATATGCCCAGGACAATGAGGTAGCTAAGTGTTACCTAGAATAAGCTGGCTGAATTTTTCACTTCACATATTTAAGACAAAAAGAAAATGGTTTGTACAAGGCAATACTTTTTACAAGAGCAGGATGGGGGAAATTCATCTAAAGAAAACTGCTTTAAATCCTAATTGAAAATTTTTTCAGTAAGTAGTTTAAGATGGTTCTCATATGAATGGTCTGAGATCACACATTTGAAAACAGTGTTCCAGAAATGCTTTCAACAATCTGTCTTCATTTGGTTTTCCTTACAATTCTTAGGAAAGGCCAAAAAATTGCCTATATTACATATGGACAAACTAACTTTCAGAAAGTGTTACATAATCCTACAGTACAGAGTAAGAATTGGGATGAGAAGTAGAAGCCAGTGCTAATATGTTGCCCATTTTTGTGTAGTCCCAACCTACCAAACCAAGTGTTTGGGTCCGCTCCATACAAATCCCTGCTTTGTTATTTAATTATTTATGTTTTTGTGTTATATAATATTTTATCAGTGACAAAATTTACACTGAAAATTTTGTCTCTCTCCCTCCATATTTATGGATACATACATATAAACACATGTATGTATTATGGATATACATATACAGATATATTAATTTATAATTTTATGATTATATTATATGCATATAATATACTGATATTTGCATACATACAAAATTTTTTATAAAAGTTTTTATTTTTTTATAAAGTTTTTATAAAACTTTTATAAAAGTTTTATAGGTTAAAATATACATATTCTAGGAATATATATATACACATTAATGACATGTATTTATATACTTATATATGAATAAAATGTACTGATAATATAATATGCATATACACATTTTCTGATTATATGCAGACATATATGTATATATGTACATATGCATACACACACACACACACACACATGCACTCACTTGTATATCCCAAATCAGTAGTTATATTGCACGGTCTTTCTTTCCCCTTCTTCTTCTCCTCCTCTTCCTCTTCCTCCTTCTGCTTCTTCTTCGTCATCATCATCTTCTTCTTCTTCTTCTTCCTCTTTTTTGGCTTTTTGATTATTCTTACTGTCACCAGCCCATCCCCCTGGAATACAGTCAGTAATAATACTTCAGACACATTTACTAGTTCACACGTACATAAAGATGTTCATATTGAGTAACAGGTATATATCCCTGGTGGCGTTTTTGGTAATAGAAAATAATGTAAAGTAAGCAATCAGGAGGGACTATACTTATTTCAGATTACATCATATCTAAGGAAAGAGTCACTCTTAGAGTATAAAATTATCTTACTTATTTTATTAAGTGAAAAAGTAACTCATAGAGAAGTATGCTATCAAAAGAATATATTTCACATATTTCTAGAATGATCCCCCCAAAAGTACATTAGTGTTTGATTCTAGGGACCGATACTAGGAAATTGGTGTTCATAGGGAGGAAGGGACTTACACTCAAATTGCTATATTTTTTCAAATCTTTTAAACTCTGTTACATATTCAGACTTGCCTGTTTAAATTACACAATTAAAAAAAAAAACTCAGGTAACAAGCACAAAACCTACTAAATAACTAAAATAGAAATCATGTAAGTAAACAAAGATATTTTCATGTTTGAGATTTTTGCTGAAAGACACTAAGGGAAAATAATTCATTCCAAAACAACTAGTAAAATTGTATAAAACTCAAGTCATTCAACATCTCTTGGTGTCACTTCATAGTAAAATATAGTTTCTTATTACTTGTAGAAGTTTTTATAAATGATCAATAAAAGAAAAAATATTTAAATATTTAGTTTGAAACATTCCAAATATTTGGGAATTGGAATTTTTGAAATACAGTGATTTAGGTTTCTAAGTTTTATATTCAGTAATTATACTAAGAAATTGCCAGTTTTCACTAATTTTGATTTAGTAATTTCATTGAAAATAACCATAGTTCTGAAAAGTACATGTTTTCTACAAAGAAAGTTATGGTTTTTTGCTATCTAAACAGTATGTAATAATGTAGATGAGCTTTTTTTTACCCAATATTGTCTAAATGCTAACACCAATTAAAATACACCAAGGAGGACAATAGGCCTGTTTTGCAGTCTCTGAATTTTTAATAAGCATATTTAAAACTTGCTCTTTTTCTTTTTATTTAAAATGTTTTGTTGTTTTTGTTTTGCTTTTAGTTCTTATTCATGGGTTCATCTACAGCAAGGGAAAAATAGGGTGGTCGGGAACAAACACATTTCCTAATTACAGTTAAAGTTTTGTAGAGAAGGAAAAATAAGAAAAGAGAAACTTGGGTTTTCTAAGTCAAATGCACTAACCATTTAATGGAATAAATGTCAGGTTTTTCCTTACCAAGCAATGATTTCAAGCTATGAAAATATTGTTTCTCTGAAAACAAAATGCATCATAAAATCCACAGTGCTCTGTAGGGAGCAAGACAACTAGGGAAGTAGCAACAATGCACTTTAGATAAGGAAGTGGTAAATTAATCCAGGTTTTATAATATTCTAGTCAACGGGGACCAAGAAATTTGAACTCTCAGACAGTAACAGCTCAGACTGATCAGACACAAAGTTCTGACTTACTTTATCTGAGGAACTTTCAGACATTATATAGTCTCTTCAATGTTAAACCAACCAAAGATCTTCGATCAGATGGAGTCATCCATTTCCTATCACAGAACAGTTTGGGGCAGGAAGAACAGAGGAGAGAATTAGAATCAGATCCAACATATGTATACATATATTCACAAACTGTTAGAGTTGATGTCTGAATATTAGGGTAGAGACCAACCTCTGACTGCACTTTAGGGTCAAGATTAAATCATTCTCAGAGGAAAAGAAGAGTGGGAGTTTGGTGGGAAGAAGTATTAGTAACTTAGTTCAGAACTGGTAACAATATTCCTATGCAGTATGAGTGGCAGATAATTAAGTCTATCTGAATCTTCTATCTTGAGTCTTAGGCTTTTTAATAAAATGGACTAAATATCTATAATGTGAGATTTCTGTAAGAAGTGTAAAGGCCCTAACAGGGTGCTTATATTTTTAAGAAAATAATGGTATTCATTCTTCTATATTAATATGTACATTTATAGTTACACATTTTCCTCTAAGTGTAATTTTTGCTCCATATCTCTTGCTTTTATATATGATGATTTGATTGTCTAAATCTTGCATAATTATAACAATTTATTCTCTAACCCTCAATTTAAAATGTGATTTCTACTTTCTAAATATATGGGAAACTTGAGGGTAAGTTTGATTGCATTATTCTCCAGTTTTACTGCATAGTGGTTAGACAGCACAGTTCATATATTTTGAGTTTGTTGGAATTTATTGAGATTTTTGTGGCTAAGTGAGATGTGCATGTGTGTGTGTGTCTGTCTAAATGAGCACTCAGTATTCATGTTAATCTCAGGTGGTAGTGGTTTTCTTTCTCAAATTGCCCTGTACTTCATGCTTGAAGATGAGATCTGGAGGTGAGATCAATGTCTTTTTTGCTTTTCATTGCTCTATTGCCCCCCTTGCCTGTATAAAAACCAGTAATCTTCATGTCCTCAGACTGCACTACCAACCACCTTGCTTTACTCCTCGAAGATGCTTAACCATTGGATCACTCTTACTCTTTCCAGCAGAACAATTGTCACAGTTCTTAAAATGAGTCCAATATCCATTTTTCTGATTCTTTCTAATACTTTTAACCTTCATTCCTGTATCTTCTCCAGAGATCATGACCTCCATTCCACTGTACTCATTAACACTTGTGGTCATCCCTTGACCTTGTCATTGTCAACGTGTGCAACCTACTTACAGGACTGCAACAAGCTCACCATATCTCCAATACTTGGACCCTACCGCATTTTCTGTACCTCTTACATCTCTACCATTTGCTCTTGTGTTCTTTCTTAACCTGATCACTATCACTTTAATTATTCCCTTTCTTGCATGCTTTACCCATTTTTGCACGTCATTGGTAAAAGTGCATCTCTCATGAAAGTATCTCTTTACACACCCCTACAACTGAATGTCTGTGGCCCACTCCACATGGTGGAGCACAGTGGAGAAAACACTCACTGATGATGCCTCTTTTCACTTTGAAGTCATTATTACTAAGTAACCTCCAGTTAGTTATCTTACTTTATTTTGGGGGCCCATTCATTTTTCCACTCTAATAGATAACTTTTCCATACTTTCTTTTCTCTCATTAAACCCCAAATCTCTTCCCCATCCTCAGCCACAACCAGTGACCTTTCTTCCTATGTCACTGAGAAATGTGCAGTAACTGGAAAAACATTTCCACAATCTAGTATCAACAGCTTTACACAAACAACATCAAAGATGTTTTTGTATTTTATTTTTCCTGACTATCTTATGTCAGTTTTTCTCTCTTTACTAAATCAACACTATTCAGATTCAGCTATGCTGTTATTTCTTTCACGAGGAAAGCACGCGTGCGCACACACACACACACACACACACTTTCTTTACTCCACTTTTATTCTAGCTAAAGTCCATTTTTCTTCATCTCTTAATGTAAACACTATAAAATAAGTTTCATACATTTATGTCCTATATTTCTTTTTAAATTCTACTTTAATAGAAGCAAATAATATTTTTTTTCTAATCACTCCATCAGAATTGCTTATTAAGGTCACTTATGACTTGATATTTTCATATGCAATGATAGATTCTAAGTCAAAACCATCTGAGACAACTGGGCACACTCTTTTTGTGGCATTCCTTCTCATTGGCTTTACTGTTTTATTTTGACCTTTTTTCTCATGTGTTATATTGTGCTCTGCTTCCAGTGTTGTGGTTGATAAATTTGTTATGTATCAAATTACCTTTCTCTTGTAAGTAATCAGTCTTTTTCTCTGTGGCAGCTATAATAGCAATTAGGGAGAAACATAGAAAAATGCTGAATGGGCAACAATTAAGTTACAGAAAAATTTTACTTGATTGTCTAAACAATCACTTCATTATTTCAATTACTTGTAAGGTTTTCAACAGTTTCTAACATTTGAATACAGTGTAACTTTACAGGAACATATTTATAATGCACAAAATGAAGAAAAACCCTATGGTAATATCACCATTTTTTGAAAATAAGAAAACTTAGATGACGAAATAGAGACAATTTTTTAAGACAAAAAATCTTTTTTAAATGTTAAAAGTAAATTTTGAGAATAAAATGCTCAACTTGCAGAGATAAGTAAATATTTGATATTGTCTGAAGTTAAATTTAAACTAGGTTTTATTTGGTATACAGAGGTAGATCTCCCAGAATAATGCTAATAAGAAATTTTTTAAAAATGAAAATAATAAATACCAACATTAATTGAATGATAAAAAATACCATCCAAAGTGAATGATATCCCTGAGATGTGGAGGAGGACTTCCCTGCTTACTATTTATAAAACATTGTGCTAAGTGCAGCGTGTAAATTGTTTGATTGAATAATTAAAACGCTATGACACAAGTGCTTTTACTACTGTCATTTTAAAGATGAGTAATACAAAGGACAAATAGTTTAAGCAAACTGTATAGTTTTCCAGAATTAGTGAGTGAAAGAATGAGACTCCACTCACATCAATAATAATTCAGCCAGCAGTACCTGACTCAGTCGTTAAGCATTTGCCTTCCACTCAGGTCCTGATCCTGTTACGGAACCTGGACTGGATCCTGATGGAAGAACCAAGTGGTACTCGGAGACTTTGGAGGCTCGGAGGTTTATTTAACCCTGGAGGGCTCAGAGGAGACTGTTCTCCAAAGGTCTGAGCCCCGAGCACAAGAAGGGAGGGTAGTTTATACCATTCTACTTCTGCATACTTGGTAGTTTGGGCATGCATGGGAAACGGGGTAGGAAAGAAGAACCTAGAAGGGCTTTTTTTTTTTTTTTTAAAGATTTTACTTATTTATTTGACAGATCACAAGTAGGCAGAGAGGCAGGCAGAGACAGAGAAAAAGGGAAACAGGCTTCCTGCGGAGCAGAGAGCCCGATGTGGGGCTTGATCCCAGGACCCTGGGATCATGACCCCAGCGGAAGGCAGAGGCTTTAACCCACTGAGCCACCCAGGCACCCCTAAAAGGGCTTTGAGATAGGGACTGGAATTCGTTTGCTGGTGTGGTCAGGCATCTTAGAGAACAGTTTTCCCCTTATCAATCCCAGGGTCCTGGGAACAAGCTTGGCATCTCATCAAGCTCCCTGCTCTGTGGGAAACCTGCTTCTCCCTCTCGCACTCCCCTGCTTGTGTTGCCTCTCTCTCGCTGTCTCTCTCTCTCTATCAAGGGTAGAGGAAGTGGGAGACATTTCTCAAATGGCACACACTTCCAGTTATAAGATGAATACATTCTAGAGATCTAACGTGCAACATGGTAACTATAAAATTAAAAGAAAAAGAAAAGAAGAAATCTACTTCATATCCTGTCGTTCTATTATGATGATTCTATTATATTAGCCATGTCTGTTTTTGGTCTCCAAGTGACCCTTATTGAAATGTAAATATCTCTGTGAAAGTGTTATTAGTAGATCTTTAATTAACCAGTCTTAGCAAGATTTTTATTTTGAATTAGTTCAAATAATATAAAATATAAAGATAATATAATAGCACTTAGTTCTAATATTGTTTCAGACTTCAGAAATATAAAATAGAAGTTTACAGTTATAGAGGTGCTTGAGCGGCTCAATCTGTTAAACAATTGCATTCTGCTCAAGTCATGATCCCAGGGTTCTGGGTTGGAGCTCTTCCCCAACCTTGGCAGTCTCCCTTCTCAGTCGGAGCTGGCTTCTCCCTCCCCCTCTGCAGCTTCCCCTACCTGTGCTCACTCACTCTCTCTCTCTCTCTCTCTTTCTGTGTGTGTCAAATAAATAAGTACTTTCTTTAAAAAAAAAAAAAAAGTTCACAGTTACAGTTAAAATTTCATGTTTATTCCAGGTTTGCAATTTATTGGTTGAGGGAAGCAAATTGCACAAATAGAACTATAACCATTTACGTAAAATACGATGAATCTTGTAGGGTGAATAGCTGTTTTTAGTCAATATGTTTTATGGTGGTTTCTTACACAGCAGTAAACACCTGAAACTGTATGTATTATTTATTTGCTTACTTGTAAGCTTTATATTGATGGCTTTGTGTTTCTACAATACCTTTTTTTTAACAAATTCTGAGATTTATCTACTAACAGTAGTTCATTTTATCTGAGGTTTATAGTATTGTACTGTATGAGTGTGACTATATTTTACGTTGTTGATTATTTTCTTATTGATGCACATTTAGGGTTTTGCTTTTATTTTCTTTCATACTGCTCAGTCTTTGTGTACTCTTATGCAAGGTATTCTGTGTGTGTGTGTGTGTGTGTGTGTGTAGGATTATTGTATTCTATATCATGAAGTAGTACCCAATATTTACTGACTACTACAATATTGATAATCTATCTAATGATCTAGTCATCTGATGATCCCTTTGTCATTTAAAGACCTAGGAATGTGCAAACAATGAATCATGGAACAGTGCATCAAAAACTAATGATGCACTGTGCATAACACAAAATAAATAAATAAATAAATAAACATCTAGGAATGGGGTGGCAGGGCAGCAAAGGGTGATCTGTATACATTTGTTTTTGTCTGCCTATGTGGGTTGTTCTCTGGATCAAATGTCCCGGGAAGTACATCTATTTGAAGCTAAGTACAAGTGGGTAAGATTGGGGATCATAATACTTAATTTTTATAAGTAATAATTAATATAATTTTATATATTTTTTGCTTTTGTTTGCTTAATGGCTGTCCTAATATATTTCATGATTTTTATTGAATAAGGAAAGGGGTGATGTATTTGTCTTCATTTGTTTCTGAAGAGGTTTTCTTTGGTTTGCTTAGGAATGTGTTCATGTGCACCTAAATGCACATTTTTAAAATTTTAGACTATAACAATTAATATTTATAGCTTAAGATGTGACAAAATTCTAATGTCATCTAAAATATATTAAAGAATGATATTTTGTACATAATGCAATGTTTTAATGTCATTTTTTAAAGGATAGCATTCTGAATTCTATTTAATGTAGATGATTTATGCATTTAGAAGCAAGTGTTCATTCTGCACTATAAAAATGTATCATGGGACATTAAAACTAGGGGTTAATTACCATACATAGGCTAGAAACATAACAAGCTCATTACATGAGGTAAGTCTTCAAATTCATGATCTGTAGGAAACAGAACAGAAAAAAAAAGAGTAAGACCATAAAATTAAGTGTATCTCTAAAGACTGAAATAAATCTTCACTTATTTCTTCTTTCATTACTTGTGCCTCCATCTTTTATACACTCAGAATAGATCTATTTTCTTCCTCTGGGAGAAAAGTGACAGCTTTTAATAAATATATTTTGAAAAACCTTATTTCTTTGGGGATAGATTTGAAACAAATCCATGTTTCCTGTCTTTAGAGTTTTAAATATGGGCTATCAAATGAATGAACACAAAATAACTATCATTGCTAAGACAAGTACACAACCAAAAATATAATGTTTTCTAAGCTTCTTAAGATAAAAAAGAAATCTCTGTTGCTGACCTGCTAATAATCTAGATGGTCATATTCCATTTAAAAAAAATCTTTGGACCTAGAAATCATACAAATATTACTCATTTTGTTTATAGCTTTGAGGTGGGAAATGAACAAGAGGGATGAAAATTTTGTAATAACTCAGTATAGAGATAGAAAGCAACTATTAAAGGATATTTTGCAATGATTATATAAAGAAATACAGTTTCTAAAACTAAGTGTATATCCCATTCAGATATTAGAGCCATTTTGGGAAGTTTGTAGATATACATCTATGTTTATAGGCAATGTAAAAACTTACTGAATAAAATATGGAAATCTTTCCCTGAATAGTAGATTCTAGAATATGAGTACTCTAATGACAAGGTACTCTAATAACAACTCTAATAATGTTAGATGCAAACAGTCAATCACTGATTTATGAATGTTTGTCCTGGAATATGTCACCTCGGATGTAGTGAGTGATAACCAAACAGATAAGATAGAAATTTTTTAGGAATGGCATACTAGACAAAAGGTAGGTCATCACCTTTAATATAATATGTCATGGGTATTGAATGTTAGTTATCACCTGATATCTGTTAATTTACTCTTCCAACTCTTTGTCTGGCACATAGTTTCCTAGAATAAAAAAACGCAAATCCCAATCTCCTTTGCAGCTGGTACAACCAAGATCGTGTAAGTATACACAATATACTAAAGTCTTTCCTTTTACAGAAGGCTAATACATTGATTGACTTTCTTTTGAAATCTATAATTTATGATTCTCAGCTTCATATTGTTGTGTTTTCCCCCCAGTTTGCTGAGCCCTGGAATATATCTAGGGGTTATGAGAGAAGCGAAGGGGAGCAAGTGTTCAGATCTTGAAGGAGAAGATTGCCTGAAATGTTAAAAAAAAAAAAAAACCAGCATGGAAATGAGCAAAAATGAACAGAATGATCCGGTGAAGAGAAAATATAGCATGAGGTTGGATGCTTTAGGGCCATGGTAAAGACTCACCCTAACTGACACAGAAAATCATTGGATGACTCTGAGCAGAGGATCAACTGTCCTGAATTGCTTTTTTTTTTTTTTTTTTAATAAGGATTTATTATAGACAGCTTTCTCTAGTTATCAAACTCCATTTAAAATTTTTTTAATTGTGGGGGCACCTGGGTGGCTCAGTGGGTTAAAGCTTCTGCCTTGGCTCAGGTCATGATCCCAGGGTCATGGGATCGAGCCCTGCATAGGGCTTTCTGCTCAGCGGGGAGCCTGCTTCCTCCTCTCTCTCTGCCTGCCTCTCTGCCTTCTTGTGATCTCTGTCTATCAAATAAATAAATAAAATCTTTAAAAATAAACAAATAAATAAATATTTTTTTTAAAAAAATGTGGCTGGAATGTACATAACAAAAAAATTACCATCTTAATCATTTTTAAGTGTAGACTTTAGTAATGATAAGCATATTCACACTGTTGTGCAACCAGTCTTCAGAAATTTTCTACCTTGCAAAACTGCCTTCCTGCCCCTGGAAATCCCCATTCTACTTTGTTTCTTTGACTAAGACTTCTGTAGATACCTCACATAAAGAGAATCAAATAGTGTTTGTCTCTTTGTGATTGGCTTCTTTCACGTTTTGCCTGTTTCACATTTTATGCACCCATTCATCCTTCCATTAGACATTCAGATTCTTTTAACATGATTGTGCTCTTTGAGAGTATTTCTTTGAGACCCAGCTTTCAATTATTTTGGATACATACCCAGAAATGGAATGTGGCTCATATGGAAATTTTACTTTTAATTTTTTTGAGGAAATGTTTTATGCCATTTTCCTTAATGTCTGCTCCATTTTACATTCCAAGCAACAGCAAGCAAGGGCTTCAGTTTCTCCACATCATCACCAGCTCTTGTTTTGTCATTTTGGTGTCTTGTTTTTGTTTGTTTGTTTAATTATAACCATCCTAATGACTGTGATGAATTACCTTTTAACAGAATTATTCTGGCTGCTCTGGAGAAAGAAGAAATATGTATCATTATCACTTACACACACGTATAGCAGAAAGAATATAACATAGACTTTCTTTTTTTTTTTTTTTTTAAGATTTTATTTATTTGACAGAGAGAGCACAAGCATGAAGAGCAGAAAGCAGAGCGAGAGGGAGAAGCAGGTTCCTTTTTTTTTCTTTTTTTTTTTCTTTTCTATTTCTTTTCAGCATAACAGTATTCATAGTTTTTGCACCACACCCAGTGCTCCATGCAATCTGTGCCCTCTCTAATACCCACCACCTGGTTCCCCCAACCTCCCACCCCCCGCCCCTTGAGAAGTAGGCTCCTTGCTGAGCAGGGAAGCCAACTCCGGGCTTGATCACGGACCCCAGGATCATGACTTCAGACAAAAGCAGTTGCTTAACCCACTGAGACACCCAGGCACCCCAACATAGCTTTTCTACTTGAAGTTTGTTCTGATTTATTCCACTTTATTCTAGTTTATTATGTTTTTTAAAAGAAGATTAGAAATGATTTTTTAACCCACAAATGAATTTCTACCTGCTAATGTAAAACTACTGTTTAGCCTTTGAGAGCAGTTCAGAATGGAGTTTAACTACATCAGTGCTAGAGGCAGACAGTCAGTATAGACTTTGGACTTCTCCACTTACACGATATGTGTCTTTCATCAAGTTATTTAAACTCGCTGTGCCTCAGTCTACTCACTTTGCCTCATAGAAGTTTTTTAAGAGTTAATTAGCAGAGGAAATAATTACTTTTTTATGTATCAGAAATATTAAAAGTGCCACAAAGTAGTGTAATTGTGTAAAAGGAAAAGAGAAAAAGAATGGTAATAGGAGAAATGGTCTCAATTTTATTATTTTTAGTATTTGAAACAATTTGGTAGTGAAAAACATTCTTCACAGAAAACCCAGGGGTGGGGGTGGGGGCACCTGGGTGGCTCAATGGGTTAAGCCGCTGCCTTCGGCTCAGGTCATGATCTCAGGGTCCTGGGATCGAGCCCCGCACGGGCTCTCTGCTCAGCAGGGAGCCTGTTTCCTCCTCTCTCTCTCTCTCTGCCTGCCTCTCCATCTACTTGTGATTTCTCTCTGTCAAATTTAAAAAAAAAAAAAAAAAGAAAAGAAAAGAAAACCCCAGAGGAATAACAAAATTTAATTACTTTTGCTGAAGCCAGTTTGTCAATCTTCATCCCCCGCATCCCAGCCAGGATTCTGAGGAGATGCTGAGGAATCCGATCTAATCTTCATCAAGGACAGCTGGATAACAGGTAAAATGTGACTGTAGGCTAGTGAAGCCTACTCTTTAAATCTGCACTCTCTAGATATTCATTTTCTGCCTAAAATTATTTACCTTGGTGGAGAATGTTGAGATATTCATTTGGTTTACGTCTTTTCCATTATTCTCTTAACATTATTTAAAACAAATGCTAACCTTGCATTGACTTCAAATTTCTGAATCCTTCTGATTAATAAACAAACCCTCCTCTTCCACTGGTTCATTAAATTGAACTATTTTTCTTTCCTCAACAGGAATCTTATAAACAATAGTGGCCCATAGGAGAAAAGAAATATCTGGATGAGGAGTGCTGATAAGTTTAGTCTTACACACCAACAAATTAATTGCCTGACTTGCTAAGTGCTGCTCAAATATTAGCAATTAAACAATACTAAAGAAAATATAGTGTAGTCTCATCCTTATACAAAAATCATCTCAAATAATTAATTATGTGATCTGTTTTATGTTGAAAATATATATTTCATACAGTTAATATATAACCTTATAGAAACTCATGATTTGGAATCAGCAGCATGATAACGTAAGTTTAATTTTCAAATACTAAGTTCAATAAAATATTCAAAATTTATGTCAAAAAGAATGTATGCACTTAAAATTAGACTCATAAAAATTTTCACATCTGATATCCATTAATGTTAAATCTAATAATTAAATATTAAATGCAGATATTTAAAATATAATTTATCAGAATTTTCCTTAATACATTATTAGCATGTACTATCTAGAGAAGCATAAAATCTGTGTGATCACTGTGTCTTTATATTCTCTGCCTTAAAATTTTGCTTATTTAGGAATCTGTCTTTGTTGTGAATTGTCTTAATCAATATTAAAATAGTTTGACTAAATTAGACTTAACTGCCTAACAATTTAAAGTTTTCATTTGACTTTACTAAACTCACTAAAATTGTTGTCAAGGTTACCAGTGACCTACTTACTTTCTGTTGTTAAATAAAAAATAAATCGGCACTTAATCTTATTTAACCTTCCAGTAGCATTTGACCTTGCTGATGTTTTTTTCTTACTTTTTTCTAATTGCAAAATTACTACGTCAAAATTGAAAGGCACTCAAATAATGTAGAAGTGTCTTAGCTATCAACTGAGGGCATTACCTCTTTCCTCCCACTCTGCAGAGATAACTACAGTGAACAATGAGATGGAGGAACATACCTATCAAATATGTGTTCATGCTTACTCAAATGCATCAAGTCAATAGAAATGCTAAAAATACTTAAAGCAAGTTAATGAACACATTGCCATTATAAAAATTAATAAGCAAACAAAAAATTACCTTGGTGGAAGAGATAATTTGGTGGTGATCCCTAAAACCACAAACACGGACTTTCCATATTTTAACTCATCATTGCTATAATCAGCTGCTACAAGACCCAGAGCTCAGCTGTCTTCCTGCTCAGCTGAGCTCCTGAGAAATGATAATTTAAAATCAAGGCAGGAATCTGCTTATATTTATACCATAGAAGGAAGCCACCAAAGTCCTGTAGGCATTCTGCTAATCTGGGCCTACAGAATGTTGAGGACTAAGTTCTTCCATGAAAGGAAAACAAATGAAAAATCAACAAACGTTTCAATAGAGTAACAGCATGAAATAAAAAAAAAAGTACATAGAAGAATTTACAGGAAAAATTATTAAAATATAAACTGACATTAAGACATGTAATTAATGTTCTCAGAAATATTCATGAAGATTATATGAGAAAAATCATGTGAACAAATATATCACACAAGACAAGTAAAAGGAAACGGAAAATAAGGCAGAGAAAGTAAGAGGTAAGGAAAGACATATACAAACTGTCAAGATGTATTTGGTAAGGATTCCTGTGGGAGAAAACTGAAGCAATAGAGGCACAATAATGGAAGAAAAAATAATGGAATATTAGATGAATGCAAAGTCAACATTCTCTCATGGTCTAGACTTTTCACATCCTGCCTAAAAAATTTGGATTTAATCCAATATTACAAAGATTTTTTCCTCTGATTCTTCCTAGAAGTTTTGTGATTTTAGCTATTATATTTGAATCTCTGATCCATTTTAATTGTTGTATATGGTGTAAGATTAGGGATGTGTTCCTTTTTGCCTAAAGATGCACAATTATTCCAGCACCATTTATTGAAAAGGCTGCCTGTTTTCCATTGAGGTAATTTGACGTGTGTGTCAAAATCACTTGGCCAGAGATGGTGGGTCTATTTCTGCACTCTATTCTCTTTCATTCTTCAATGTCTATTTTTATGCCAATACCATATTGTCTGGATTACAGTAGGAAATTATTTTTTTTATTTGCCTACATTTTTCCACACATTCATTGGCTCTTTGTATTTTGTTTCATGTGTGTGTGTGTGTGTGTGTATGTGTGTGTTTAATTTTTTACCTATTTTATTTTGGGTGGTTAAAGTCTTTCTTCTTAAGGTACACACTTCATTATTTTTTTCTATATTTCCCACATTTACACTTACATTTATTTCTGGCCTTCTATTTTTTTTTTAAAGATTTTATTTATTTATTTGACAGAGAGAGATTACATGTAGGCAGAGAGGCAGGCAGAGAGAGAGAGGAGGAAGCAGGCTCCCCGCTGAGCAGACAGCCCGATGCGGGACTCGATCCCAGGACCCTGAGATCATGACCTGAGCTGAAGGCAGCGGCTTAACCCACTGAGCCACCCAGGCGCCCTGGCCTTCTATTTTTAATTTGGAAGGATTAAAAACACTACTATAGTTTTTTATATGATTTTTCCCCATTGATACTATGTTTAGATAGTTGTTCCCAGCACTCACCTGTCTACTATGCATCTACATTTTGCTAGGGTCTTAAATTTTTACTTTCCTGCTTTATGTTTCATTTTTTAAGTTTTTAATCAATTTTGCTTGCTTATGGACTCAGTCATGTCCT
Organism: Mustela nigripes; assembly: GCF_022355385.1. Taxonomy (NCBI): domain Eukaryota; kingdom Metazoa; phylum Chordata; class Mammalia; order Carnivora; family Mustelidae; genus Mustela; species Mustela nigripes. The sequence continues at coordinate 136,652,800 of NC_081561.1, read as the reverse complement.
TCAAAGTTCCTTCCTGAGATTTTTTTTCCAAAATGCACTACGAAGGAATCTATTTTTCCTTTTTGATCCCAGTGCTACAGGGGTGTGATCCCACAGGTGGCAATTGTTTTTTCCTACACATCGCAAACTCCACTAGAGAAGGAGGAGAGTATATAGATAGGAGATAACTGGTAAGCACAGTCCTGGGGTCCAAAGAAATTACAGCTTGTAATTATATGCTTATATGTCTAAGAGTATATCTATAAAAACTTTTATCTTCCTTCTTAAATTGCAATATCCACCACGCAAGGATATCTCCTTTATTCTCTGGACATGCCTAGAATAGAAAAGAAAAAGGTATACACAAATATCTGTTGAATGAAAAACAATATTATCTGCAATTTGTTTACAAGAACAAATACCTTCTTTCTTTTTGTTTAATACTATGTAATTTGTACTTTTGACAGTATCAACTAAAATGCTTGTGGTATGCTCTTCCCTTTCTTTGGGATGATAACTCTATTTCCTCATTTTACAGTTATTTGGCATGCATATAATTGTTGTTTTGTTTTATTTTAGTTCGCCATTCCTTAGACAAAGAGAGCTCTAGCTAAAGATAGAAGGTTTCAGGAACCAGAAGGTCTGTTTTTTTTTTTTTTTTTTTTAAAGATTTATTTATTTATTTATTTGACAGAGAGAGATCACAAGTAGGCAGAGAGGCAGGCAGCAAGAGAGAGAGAGAGGGAAGCAGGCTCCCTGCTGAGCAGAGAGCCCGATGCGGGACTCGATCCCAGGACCCTGAGATCATGACCTGAGCCGAAGGCAGCGGCTTAACCCACTGAGCCACCCAGGCGCCCCAGGTCTGTTTTGTTTTACTCTGTACTCTGAACTTCCGAGAGATTTCTTACATTCTAGAATCTCGTAGGTCTATGTTTTGAGATTGTTCTAGAATAAAACAAATGCACTTCCACCTTTAATGCATGAATCTCTATTTGAACCATTGGAATTCATGAAGAACATTAATTTTCATGTGTATTATTATCAAAGTTCTTATTTGCCACTCTACTTCATCAGGTATTTTGTATTTAATGACTACATTTTCTAGAATACAAAGGCATATGCTACTACTCCTTTCTTCATTTCCTACTTCCTGCCTTTTTTGTTTGTTTATTTTCTGGACAATTTATTCTATTAACTGATGTGAAAAGAGATTCCCTGAGAGGATGAAGCTTCACTAAAAGAGTATCTGTTGAGTAGAGGGATAGTCAGAACAAAGGCATGATGAACAGATTAAGCTAATGTTGGATCATTCTGGATACTGAATTTCAGTCAGGACACGCTATCTCTTGTGGCCAGAAATAATTTCTGCCCTGCACTCTGCCAGCTACCCATTATGCAAAATATTCTAGGCATACCACAGAGGACTGGAGGCAACAACTCCATGTGGACCATATTCAGACATTCGGTGTTTACTGACTAAGATATTTATGGGAGAGATGAAGACCTGAGTCAGGAAGGAAAAACAAGAACAATTTCCCAAAGGAGAAAACACGCACAGTGGAAAACAGAGGGATAGAAACCTCCACTGCTCTGTAATTCCATCTGTGAGAGCCATGGGAGGCTCCTTGCTGATGTCTGAGGGGCTTTTGCTTTTCTTTTATTGTTAACTGCACTTATAATTCCTTCTAAATTTTCTAGAACTTAATCCTTCAATGTATTATTTTGTAGTCCATCCTTGTTCTTAATTCAAAAATGTTAATGTGAGGGTTTTAAAGGAAATGTGACTTATAAATCTTATAAATTTATATAATTCATGGTCCAGGCATTGCTTTGAGATGATTAAATACTTCCCATTATTAAATGCTCCAAAGAGCAAACACCATGGAAAGGAAGCTCTTGTATTAAATAATGCATTAAACAACACAATAAATAGTTAAGCCCCCTGTGCTAAAAACAGTTAGTTGTTGGCAGGTACATTAAATAAAATAATCACATACTGTTCTTGACATAAGATTTGTAGTTGCATTATTACTTCAACTTTTGACTTTCTACAACAAGAACTTAGGGGAGTTATTAGTTCTTGAGAGAAAACATCTTATCAAACAGAATCATTTTTATTCTAGCATACGCATTTCAAAGCCAATAAAAATTACTTTATTTCAATTATGATAATGATGATGATGATATTTCAAAAGCTTTATTTAGAAGTTCTCCATTTTCTGATGGGTAGACAAAATCTTATGCAGCATACCCTTCTCACTAGAAAATACCTTTTTTTTAAAAAAAAAATGCTGCTTTTAAAAAAAATATTGATTTTTAGGAATTAAATGCAGTGATCCTGTCCCTTCCTCATGGTTTGCTCTGACTCCTCTCCTTTCTTTCACAGAGACATATAGGACATAGAATTTATACTCTTTTTTTTTTTAAAGATTTTATTATTTCATTTGAGAGAGTGATAGAGTAGAGTGGGGCAAAAAGAGAGAGGGGCAGAGGAGGAGGAAGAGGGACAAGTGAATTGTGCACGGAGCATGGAGCCATCATGGGGTTGGATCCCACAACCCTGAGATCATGACCTGAGCTGAAATGAGGAGTTGGACACTCAGTTGGCTGAGCCACCCCGGTGCCCCAAGCTTATACTCTTTGCTTCCACTCTTATTCAACATTCAGAAAACTAACTTTCCTTGAATGACTATGCTGTAGGAATACAGGGTTGCATTAGATTCATTACCTATCTTGTCTAATGTGTAAACAAATGGCACTACCTCATTGCCATAGAGATGATTAGAGTGCTAATTGTTGTCACTCACCCCTCTACTCCTTTGTATCTTTCATTAGACTCCAAGGCAGAATGTACTCATATAATGATCTCAAATATTTTATAGTAATTAGAATCCAGTGGTATCTTCTTAATCTTCCTCCCTTCTACATTTTCTAGGGTACTTGACAAGTATTAACACTAAGGTCTAGCATGGATGAAAAGTTTCATTTATCTCTCTCTAAAGATATCCCTATAATAGCAGAACTTCGTTTCCAGGATTAGATGGGCTTTCCCATATCTCCATAGCCTCTGGTTCCCATGTCCCATGTCTTCTCTTTCCCCTCCACGTTCATGGTGTGGTTCTTGCTCATCACTTTGTCTCTGTCCTGTGAATCTCTAGGTCCTTCCTATTTGATCTTTTTCAGTGTCTGTTGCTGTACTTCTTTGACTACTGCTAACACAACTGTCTCCATCTCCTTCTGGCTGCTCTCATGGGAGGAGTTCAAGGTTCACTTCTTATTGACTCTTAGACCTAGACCTCTAGCCATAATTTCTCCTGTATGCAGTCTGAATATGTTATTCCAACTGTCTACAAATTCTTTGCACCCTGGAAGGGTTTGCAGTCATTTAAATATTAAGTTAAAAGTGAAGGCATTTTCTCCATGTATGAATTGATAATGTATTCCATTTTGTGGCTTTGAGCAAGTTAATTAAATGTTTCCCTTAGTTTCCTCATTAAAAATTAAATGTTTAATTTGAGGAAAAGAAAATATCTTCACAGTTGGGTCACTTTTAAAGGTCTACTCACATTCTCCTCCCTTAGACTCATCTGTCCTTTATCAAGCTATCTATCTTTTCTTTCTTTCTTTCTTTCTTTCTTTCTTTCTTTCTTTCTTTCTTTCTTTTGTTTGAAATCAGTTTTTTGGACCATGGATGAGGGTAGAAAAGACTTAAGAACAGATATGGAGGAGAATCTGACAATAGCTACATTTTTCTGTTGGCCAAGACTTTCAGTTTAGCTCTTTTAAAAATTTTACTTCTTTTTAGATAAGAATATATAACACAATTAAGAAAAATTCTAACTTAAGGTTTCAAGACTTCATCATAGCTATAGTTCTCTTAAGAGAGCTTCATGTGTAATACACTTCACTTTATTAAACACACATTTTTTCCCAGCTTATATGTGGTAAAAACTAGGAAAGTAGACCTAGTGATAAATGGAGATATTGATAACTTGTTCTCAATGAATTTCCAGGAATGAGTGCAGGGGAATTATTTGCCACAGTTTTCCCAGAAGAAATGACCACTAAAGAGTCAAAGAAACTTTAAGTAATAAAATGGCTTTTTCTCTCATAAGCCAAATTGGAAACTCACTGACATATGTATTTATGCATTTCTTTAAAAACATGTGTTAAATAACCACAGTGCTTCAGGAAGCTAGAGCATCTGTAATTAACAGAAAAACAAGTGCAAATTTTAAGGAAAAATGTATTAAATGCTTTATTAATAGGCTAGTATTGAAAACTGCTGTTCATAATGCTAGGCCTCTCTCTACCCCCCTCCCCTCATGTTCTATATTTGGGAACATAAAGGGACATCATGGACCAGGAACAAAGGCAGAATAGAAACTAGGAGTTTCCTCCTTAGGGTAGCAGACACACACACAAAATTGAAGATCTGCATTTGACTAGGACAGCGACTAACAACCCATGTTGAGCTTATGGATCTAAAAAGGAATTCAACAGAAATCATGAGACCACTAGGGTGCATTAATGGGAACTTATTGTGGAAGATAGAAAAATGTGCAAAAACAACTTGTATTTTCAGACCAAAATAAGGAAAAATAAAAGTGAGGAATAAAATGTTGGAATAAAATATTAATAAGAGAAAAGTTCCAATGTATAATTTAAAAAGAAAATGCACAATGAAGGATTAAACTCTATTCCAACTGGCTTACAGAAAATTCATTCAATAATGTTGAAGAAAAACAAAAAATCCATTCCGAATTCAGATGAAAATAATGCCAGTGAAGAGACACAATCACAAGACAGAGAATAAAAATTCAACACAGACATGCTTGAGTTTCCTTAAGAAAGTACAACAAATAATTTAGAAATAATAATGAAAGAAATAATAAAAGGATGTTTTTCTGAGATGAGGAAAAATCAGGAACTACATGAAGAAGGAACTCACTATACATCTAGCAACCAAAAATACCCCAAACTTCTAACCAGCCTAGAGCTGAGAGCTATTGTTTCACATCTACAACCCCAAATCCCAGAGGCAAACAGCAAGAACACTTTATGTGTCTGTGGATCTGCTGGGGCAGCCCTGTGATCCCAAGTGTGAGTTATCTGGGAGGAGGTGCGGACTCATCCAGGTGGGGCTCGGCAGATTGGCCATCACAGGTCTGATGCACATTTTGTCCTGAGACCTAGGCTGAAGGGTTAGGCACCTCCCACAATTGCTCTTCTCATGGCCATAGCAAAGACACAAAGGGCACATTCAAAAACACAATCACACATCAACGCCTTGCTTGTATCACACCTCTGTGTTCTACCTATGAACCGAATCACATGGTTGAATACTTCGGACAAATTCTGTAAGCAAATTGGGTCTATCCAGTATAGTCCAAAATAACAGCCATTTCTTAGAGGAGCTCTGAATTAAAAACAAACAAACATACCTAAATTAAATGTAATCTGTAAATTATTTACAAAAAATATAGTTTGAATTTACTCCTCACTGAACAGGAGGAAAAAGCTTTGATACTGTTGTCTTTTTTATTCCAGTAATATATTATTCTTCTTTTTCCTAATGATTCATTTATTTCTAAATATAAAAGTATGCGGTTTTGCTTTGATGAGATTTAGAATTATATCACCTCTGTGATTCATCACTCATCTCTAGAAAAAGAGAGGCAAGTTTGGTTAAATCATTCCCGAAGTAATAAGCCTAAAGACTTCTTTCCTGGCTTTCACAAAATCTAAAGAAAGCTGACCTCTAATAAAATACCATTTGTATAAATATCCTGAGTCTCTTTTGAATGTTCTCATTAAATCAAATTCACCAGCACTATAAAATGAAATCTTGGGAGAAAACATGTGAGTGCTAACGAATGTGAGATTGTGTGTGTGTTTATGTGTGTTGCATTATCTTACAATAATTACTGGGGACAGGCAGAAAATTTTGCATATTTTAAAAAAGTAATAACCAATAGGAATCAGGCATCAGAAGAGGAAATGTAAACAAAGGGACACATTTGGGTACTGTTCCCAGAAACTGGAACCACTGCAGTCATTCTAGATAGAGAATCTGACAGTGTTTAGGTAACTTAAGTATAAATTGTTTTTATTTGAAAATGGCATTATGAAATTTAGAAAGACAGGCAGGTGAGGGAGGATTGGGTTTTATCAGTCAGAAATAAAATGCATTATAACAAGCAAAGCATTCTAAAACAAAGATATTATTTCCAATAATTTTAGTTACTATAACCACTTCTTATGTGCACAACACACAGTAGTAAAAAAATGTCTGCAAATGAAATAAATAACATTTGAGACCAAAAGAGAGAGCTCTGAACTGAAGGCAGTACTAATGTGGTTAAGACTATAGGTAAAGGGCTTGGATTAGTGAATTTGCAAATTTATTGCACCTGAATTCAGGTTTAAAATACATCTTCAGGGTGCCTGGCTGGCTCAGTGGGTTAAACCTCTGCCTTTGGCTCAGGTCATGATCCCAGGGTCCTGGGATCTCGCCCCGCATCGGGCTCTCCACTCAGTTGGGAGCCTGCTTCCTCCTCTCTGTCTACCTCTCTGACTACTTTGATCTCTGTCTTGTCAAATAAATAAATAAAATCTTTTTTAAAAAATATATCTTCAGAATGATATATTCTGGTCAAGATCAAAATTTTCCATGATCTATATTGTCTCTCCTGTCCTGGTGGACACCTTGAAATAGAGTCAGAAGCTCGAATTCTTACTTGGATCAGGCTGGTAGCTGAGCTCAGTGAAGCCCTGTTGAACGCTATGGCAAAAACATAAGCCCCTTCTCAAAGGTGTGGCTGCTACTCAACACAGCATTTTGGTTGCCACAGAGGAAGGAAGACCTAGTACAGTCATGTTTTGAGTTTCTCAAGAAAAGGTAGAAACAGAACTGCTTGCATGAATCTCCCAATATTTCAATGTATTTGGTTTTATCTTCAGAATTCAGGAGTACAGAGTTTAAACGAATAGTATTACTCAGCATACGATACAGAGCTGTAACCAATTCTCTAAGTCCTAGATTTTGTCTTATTTGCTTCATTTTTGTATTTCATTATATTTTATTTTTAATCCAGTTTAACTGTTTCATTTTATTTTATTATGCCTTTCACTCCTCATGTACTCCTTTGACACACCCTCTTTGTTTTAGTCGCTGATATCCTTAGTGGTAATACTATGGGTTAAATTACATCCATCCCCATAAAAGAAATGCTGATGTTCTGACTCCCGAGACAGCAGAATGCGACTACATTTAGAAATAGGGTTACTACAGAATTAACCAAGTTAAGGTGAGATCATTTGGGTGCACTAGCATTAGAACCCAGTATGTTTGATACCCTTAAAAGAAGGAGACATTTAGGGTGCCTGGGTGGCTCAGACTGGTTAAGCATCTGCCTAGGACTCAGGTCATGATCCCAGAGTCCTGGGATCAAGTCCTGCTTTGGGCTTCTTGCACAGCGTGGAGTCTGCTGCTCCCTCTTCCTCTGCTCCTCCTCCCTGCTCCTTCCTGCAAGTGTGTTCACTCCCTCTTCTCTCTCTGGAATAAATAAATAAAATCTTTAACAAGGTGGAGGCATTTGGATGCAGTGACGTATATACACATGGGATGAACACCATGTGAAGATGAAAAAAAGAGGTGAGATGATGCTTCTACAAGCCAAGGAATGCTGCAGACCACCAGCGAGCGGCAGATTGTAGAGGAAGGCAAGGAACAAATTCTTCCTCAGAGTCCTCAGGCACAACCAACCCAGCTGACACCTTGATCTCAGGCTTCCAGCCTCCACAACTGTGACACAACACATCTCTGTTGTGTAAGCCACCCAGTTTGTGTGACTTTGTTACAGCAGCACCCGTGCACTACTCCATATAGCACTTCAGCTTGTCTACTGATCCCACGGTGATCAATAATGCTTTGATAGACATACTCATGTACGTCGCTCTAGTGACGCGTGATAGTTTTTGAGTTATAGGTCTTAGAATAGGATGGCTGCTTCATAAGGTATATCCACCATTAATTCCTTTAAATATTGCCAGGCTCCTCTCCAGAATTGTGCCACCAGTTTACACGTCCACTAGAGTGCAGGGCAGCTGTCCCTTGCTCTCCTCTGAGGCATATTTTAGATTTGGCAGCCTTTTGCCATGAGCTTTTCATCTGCACTGCGTTTCCCATTTTTGGGAAATTATCTATTCATAACATTGAGTCTTTTTCTAATTGAAGAGTAGGATGATTCTTTTTTTTTTTTTTTTTTTTTTTTTTAGTATTCAGAAACTACACTGCAAGTACTTTCTCCCACTCTTTTGCTCTTTTTCATTTTTTATGTCGTCTTTTGATGAACAGAAACTTTTATGAATATTTTCCATTAGAAAAAAATACATGAATCTTTCCTTTATGACTTGTGCATAAAAATATATAGCTTAAGAATTTTCTCCCTGGGGACACCTGGGGGGCTCAGTCATTAAGCATCTGCCTTCTGCGCAGGTCAGGATCCCAGCCCTGCATCGTCTCCCTGGTCAGCAGGAAGCCTGTTTCTCTCTCTCCCACTCCCCCTGCTTGTGTTCCCTCTCTAGCTGTTTCTCTCTCTGTCAAATAAATAAAATTTCTTTAAATTTTTTTTCTCCTTAGCCTAAAATCATAGTGTTATCCCCCCTAAATTTGCTTCAAAAATTTTAAGGTTTGCTGTACACGTGTGTGTGTGTGTGTGTGTGTGTGTGTGTGTGTGTAATTTTAAATAAAACCTACTGATTTCATTATAAATATCTTATTTTGAATACATAAATATCTCATCATTATTTAAATATTTCTAGCTGCTCTTTTTCCTCCACATATCTACTTCACAGTATCTAATGCCACTTTGTCTTATATTTTCTTATCCTAAAATTTTATTTTTTCTTAAAAAAAAACACATTTTTTGTAACATTCTAGGACCAAAGTTTCCTAAGACAATAATATCCTTAGGCAAATTATTAGGCACAGTTAGATACCAGCTACATTCCTGAGAAGAGTTAAAATCGAGAAGACTGACAAAAACGGAGTATTTGTTTTTAAGATTTTATTTTTTGAGAGACTGAGAGAGAGAGAGAGAGAGAGCATGAGAGGGAGAAGGTCAGAGGGAGAAGCAGACTCCCTGCAGAGCTGGGTGCCCAATGCGGTACTAGACCCAAGAACTCCGGGATCATGACCTGAGCCGAAGGCAGTGGCTTAGCCAATTGACCCACCCAGGAATCCCTAAAACCGAGTACTTACAAGGACATAGAACAATTGAGACATGTGTTGACAGGGAGAGTGTAATATAATACATCTACCTTGGACAAGTTTTTTTCAGTTTGTTATAAAATGAAATTAATGTCCACACAAAGTCTTGAGCAAAGAATTTTTATAATAGCTTTACTGGTGATGACAAAAAGGTGGAAATAATAACTAAAAATTGGAACCCAAATGTCCATCAACAAATAAATGGATAAATAATTTTGCCTTATTCTTAAAATGGAACACTACTCAGCAGGAATGAATGTATTGCTGATAAGTGTGTGTGTGCGTGTGTGTGTGTGTGTGTGTGTGTGAACATGGATGACTCTCATAGACAATTTATTGAGTGAAATAAGCCAGATATTAAAGTATTGAGCGTTCTAATAAAAATCAGAGCAGTGGTTTCCTGAGGAGGGAGGTATGATATGAACCTAATAGGTAATGAATGCAAAAGGGTATCGGTATACTTGATTGACTTGCTTACAGAGGGTCACATTTATGAAAATATATTTTAAATCAGTGTACTTTATTTTATGTAAATTATAACTTAATGAAGATGATCAGAACTGTCATTTTTTCTTTAACATTTCTAAAATCACAAAAAAATAGGTTCAGAAGCTCTAAGTGATTTTGTATCTTTGCATAATAGTTTAATAGTTTTTTTCTGCATAACTAAATGAATTTCTAAAAACACTTGATAGTTTTTAAGAATAAAAATAAACAGTATCAATAAAATAAAAAAAATACTGGGGGTATTAACATTTTATCTAATTTACTTTCCCAGATATTATTTTGCCTTTTAAAAAGCTGGGTAAATAGCTTTGTTGCTATTATAGCTTTTTAATTTTATTTTCCTTTTTAGGGAAACTTAAACTTTCCTTTTTAAGGAAACTAAATTAAATAACTTTCTTAAATGTGAAAAATATGTACAAAATAAAGAGTGAATAGTCTCATTTTTTATTGCTAGATAATAGGCATTACATTGGACTAATATTTTCCAAACTATGCTTATAAAACAATAATTCCCTATAATATATTCAAAGAAAAATACATATGCCTGTGAAATAACTTTAAAAAGTTTTTGACAGATTAATATAAAATCTTCTATGTGACATTTATGAAGTTATGCATTATACCTTTGAAATCTGGAGAGTTTTTATAAGATAATCTGGTATATAAACACATTGATATTTAGATAAAGTGGCATTTTTCTTAAGAAACCTTGCAGTAAACATATATTTTGTAGTCAATGATGGCATAGCATGTTTCCTCCTATGATAAGTTCTTTCAAAATTTTTAATAAAATAAAAAAATAACACATCTTTTCTACTGGCTATGTCTTAAAAAGCTTAAAAAGCTCTAATTTCATGCATTGATTCACTAACCAGTGAGATGTTTTATTATTTTCATTAATCTGAGCATACATTTTGGTGCTCATGTTAATCTTCTGTCAGCTGATTTTAATTAAAGAAGTGTTCACAGGGAAAAGAAGGAAACATTTATAATACATAATCTAACTCACTGTTACTTTAAGCATTTATTTTCTTGATGGTAGAAGTATTTTTGACACAGAGCAACAATCTTTCCTTATTGAAACTGATACATGTTTAATATATGGAATATAGCCTGCAGCTTTTGAGGGCAGAACTACTCACTATTCAAGGGCTCAACAGAGTATCTGATTTACAGGTATGAAATTCTGCAGAATATTACTTCAACCTAAGAGATCAACTTTATGATAAAGGAAGTTGCAACAATGAACAGATGGTAATGGGATCCCATTTACAGTGGATCCGTATCAAACAGAACCTGTTTGCCTGCATGAATACTGGAATATTCAGTCTCTCTCTCTCTCTCTCTTTCTCTCTCTCTCTTTTTTAATGTTTAGTTAGCCACCATATAGTACATCATTAGTTTTTGATATAGTGTTCAGTGAGTCATTAATTGCATATATCACCCTGTGCTCATCACAACATGTGCTCTCCTTAATACCCATCACCTTGGCACCCTATCCCCCCAAACCCCTCCCTTCTGAAACTCCCTTCTGAAACTCTCAGTTTGTTTTCCCAGAGTCCATAGTCTCTCATGGTTCATCTCCCTCTCTGATTTCAACCCCTTCAGTTTTCTCTCCCTTCACTAGTCATCAGGGAAATACAAATTAAAACCACAATGAAATATCACTTTACATCAGTTAGAATGGCAACAAATAACAAAACAGGAAACAACAAATGTTCATGAGGATGTGGAGAAAGGGGAACCCTCTTGCAGTATTGGTGAGAATTCAAGCTGGAACAGCCACTCTGGAAAAGAGTGTGGAGGTTCCTCAAGATGTTAAAAATAGAGATACCCTACGACCGAACAATTGCCCTACTAGGCATTTACCCCAAAGATACAGATGTGGAGGACTAGTCTTTTAAAAGCATAGCAAAGGTGTCAGTTTGGAGATAAAATCTTTATTAGTCACTCCCCCTCCAGAGTAATGAACCAATAGGATATAGAGGGATATGTAAGAGGAGATTTATTACAGGAATTGGATCACATAATTATGAAGGCTGAGATATACATCAATTTGTTGCCTGCAAGCTGGAGAAGCAGGAAAGTTAGTGGTAAAGTTCAGTACAAGTCTGAAGGTCTTAGAGCCAGGGTGCTGCTTGTGTTAGTCATAGGATCTGAAGGCCCAAGACCCCAAAGTTCCAACATCTGTGAGTAGAAGAAGATGGATGAACCAGCTCAAAGAGAAGGAGGGAGAACTCATGGTCCTTCCACCTCTTTGTTCTGTTCAGGCCCCCAACAATTAAATGATACCCACTCACACTGGGGAAGACAGTCTTCTTTACCAAGTCAAATGCTAATCCCCAGAAACAATCTCCCAGACACAGAGAAATAATGATTTTTGTCATCTTATCTGGGTATCCTTAGCTCAGTCAAGTTAGCCCATAGGATTAACCATCACAATACCTACAGAAACGTTCATGGCCTAGCTTCTGTTGGTATATTTGTCAGTCTAAAAGTTGTTTTAGAGGGTACCTGGGTGGCTCAGTGGGTTAAGTCTTTGCCTTCAGCTCAGGTCATGATCTCAGGGTCCTGGGATTGAGTCCCGCATCAGGCTCTCTGCTTGGTAGGGAGCCTGTTTTCTCCTCTCTGCCTGCCTCTCTGCCTACTTGTGATCTCTCTCTGTCAAATGAATAAATAAAATCTTTAAATAAATAAATAAATAAATAAAAGTTGTTTTAGAACTTGAATAGCTAGATCCTTTTGAAAATTGATCTCATTTCTTTAATGGCTTAATAGGCTTCTTATGTGTATATTTTAAATCTATTCCATTTGCCAATAACTATATTAAAAATGTTTCCAAATTTTTTTCCTAGAAATAATATCAAGCCCAAATTGGTTTGTGCTAATGCTCCCTATTCCATTTCCTTCAACTTTATAGCCGCAATCTTGAGAACCTCAGGCTCCGGTGGGAAGCTATTTCAATCTCTTTTCCTAATGTTTGTTGTTTTCCAACACTTGGAAACTCCGTATTT